>NC_056749.1:403277844-403425344 GCF_019279795.1 Protopterus annectens
GTAGTGTCGTGATCTTTTCATTTAGCTGGTTCTTGGTCTCAAGCAGTGCCTCCAAGTTTCAGTGTTCTCTGAGATATGTCCACCCTTTGGGATGTTGCCACTGATGGTGAATGGATCACCGCTGTCATGCCAAACAAGTTTTATTTTTTTCAAAAACTTAACAGCTATGTTTCAAGTGCATCTAATGTAAGATACCAAATCTGCTCAAACAATCTTTAACATAAGTACAGTAAGCTTTAGTGGAAAGCCAAATCAAGTCCATTAATTAAAAAAAAAAAAAAGTGTGCCTTAATCTATCATTTTCTACACTACAGTTATTTTTCTTTGTTATAAAACCAGTCTAAGTATTGCTAGTGTATACTACAACATAATACATCTGAGTGTAGTGCAGTGTGATCTCAGAGTTGATATATTTAAGTAGCAGGGGGTATGGGGGGGCACAGCCCCCACATGGTGGATGCAGGGTGGCTTGTCCCCCTGCTTATAGTTGGAGAAGTGAGATATGGTTTGTTTTTTATTTGTTTCAGTATGTAGTTGTGCTGGAATATAGTACATGTTGCTTTCCTAACTTTTTTCAATGACTCTTCCCCCCACCTTCTCTATTACATCCTCCAATGGAATCACTATATCACCAGAAGCTCACACAAAGCTGTTAGGTGTTACCATTGATAACTCCCTTAAATTTGACACCCATTTCAATATTACCATCAAAACCGTCAATAAAAAGCTTGGCTCTCTCTATAAAGTAAAACACTTTCTCACTCCTCACGCTAAAATTACAATTGCCAGCACACACCTACTATCAACTCTTTTCTATGCCTCCCCCTCTTTACAAACCTAAACAAGACAACCCTTAACAAACTTGCTTCTTGTTACAATCACATAGCTAGATTTGCCACAAATTCCATCTTTAGAACGCACCACTGCACTAACTTGAAGCAACTAGGGTGGTTAGAGTTTTCCAGCCAACTCCATTTCAACCAACTCAAAACGGCTCACCAGATACTGTATCACCCAGAGAAAACACCAGCTCTGAAAAACATCATTCACCCCTATATTAACCTGCAATCTTTATGCTCCTCCAATAAGATCTTAGCTCAAACTACCAAAGCCAATAATTCTGTTGGGGATTCTCTATTCTCAAACTTTGTAGGTAAAATGTGGATCTCCCTACCGACCATGCTCACCTCAGAACCTTCACTCCTACAATTCAAAAAAAAGCTTAAACCCCATCTCAATACTCTCTGGCAATGTCCCTGTTCCAAACCTGATTAACCACTATCATTTACCCTTCTCTTACCTCACTATCCTTAACCCCTTTTTAACAAGGCGCAACGCCTTTGTAACTGACCTATGTTTTTTTTTTTATATGCTGCTGTTATTTTTTTTCCCAAGATATGATGTATCTTTATATTGTATTTAGAACTCAACTATCTTCCTTTTTTGCATTAACAATGTTCATATGTCTGTTATGTACCTGGAGCTTTTCTCCCCGGGCCGCCGCTGAAAATGGACATGTATCCAGTCGGACTCTCCCGGTTAACAAATGTAAAATAAAATAAATAAATAATAATAAATTATGAGATTCAATGTTGTGAATTTTCAGTGTTTTGAATTTTCAAGCTTTTGGTCTCAATGTTTTGAATTTCAATGTTATGGGCTTTCAAGCTTCTAAAGTGAATCCATACATATATATATATATATATATATATATATATATATATATATATATATATATGGAGAGAGAGAGAGATACACACACACACACACACACACACACACACACACACACACACACACACACACACACACACACATATATATATATATATATATATATATATATATATATATATGTATTTATGGGTCCACTTTTAAATTTTGAAATACCAAAATATACCAACTCCAAGATCACACTACAGTGAAGAGAATGGTAAGTGGAATGGCAGCATTGGTATATTTAAGTAGGGGGGTGTGGGGGGTGCAGGGGGGCTTACCCCCCTGCAAAAACTTTATTTTAGCTTTTTTTTATATTTTGTTCACTTTTAAGTTTAGAGATACCAAAATCTCGATGTTTTGAGTTCGATATCGCAAAACTCGAGATTTTGGCATTTCGAAATTTAAAAGTGACCCCATCCCGAGGTCGCACTACAGTGGGGAAAAGGACATTTTCCCTTATACATTGTAGTATGACCTCCACAACAAGCATACTTACGCAAAAGTGCTTCTTTGGTGAAAAGCACTTTCACGCAAGTATGCCCAGCTGAATTTGTTTTAGTGATGTTGCCGTAATTTCATAACATTGAAATTCAAAACATTGAGACCAAAACATCGAAAACCCCAAACGATGAAACTCAGAACATTGAAAGTGTGCTTCATAACATTGAAAACTACAACGCACACGTAAATAACATCACCTTCACCTTATAACAATGCCTAATTAACAAACACACTTTCTACTACATTTCTGCAGGAGGGCAAGCCCCCCTGTACCCCCCCCTAAATTAAAAATACCAACTCCAAGATTGCACTACAGTAGAAAAAAGTTAATTTCCTAACCTCACTGTATCGTGATCACTATGCACTGAGGTTAGGAAATTAAATTTGTTCCACTGTAGTGCGATCTTGGAGTTGGCATATTTAATTTACAGTAGGTGTGGGGGTGCAGGGGACTTGCCCCCATGCAAAAACATAGTAGAAAGTGTGTTTGTTAGTTAGGTGCTATTATAGATCGAGGGGATCAATTTTATGGGATGTCGATATACACATATACACATACATGGGTGTGTGTGTGGGTGTGTGTATTATGTATATGTATGTTGTATGCATGTATTATATATATGACTATATATCTATCTATATCTATCTCTATGTGTATATATATATATATATATATATATATATATATATATATATTTTTTTTTTTTTTTTCCTTTTTTTTTTTCTGTGTGTGTGTGTGTGTGTGTGTGTGTGTGTGTGTGTGTGTGTGTGTATATTTTGTATCTCTCAGTAACCTGGATCAGCTCTTATATATAAAAGAAGAAGAAAGATTAGAAATAAAACCCCAATAGCCTAAACAGAGGTTTCTCTTTTTTGGCTAAATAACTACCAAGCGAGCTCCATGTCACACACAAGGGACCATATCAACTCTGGATCTTTATCAATATCTAACTCAATGTAGATGAACACATAAAACACTGGAACTATCAGATGTAGGAGTCAACACATGAATGTAGACCTGACTCTGCAGGGAGATCTGAGGAAGGTACAGGAAGGTGCAGCAGCATTGGCCTCAGAAAGTTGAGACTCTCTTTCTGTCTTTGTATTTATTGACAGGGCAACATACCCAACATTTTTAATCCTTTTTGTTTTGTCAGTTTATAATGATTTAAACTGTGAAATATGGCACACAGTAGGCTAGATGGACTAGATTTTTAGTTTCACAAGTGGCCCTGATTCTAAACTTATATTCCTTTCCTGTATCAGGATGAATAAACATATTTGATTCATCTGTAAATTTACAAAAAGGACATTTATCACATGTAGTGGTACCAAAAGTGTTACCTAATGAAACAATATCCAGTTTACTAAACACTGGATAACAAAGTTATATTTCAAACTTTTATGTTTTGTTTTTTATATAGGAAAAACAAATAGGTGACTCAGAGAGCGTATTAGGGACCACTACTATTGTGCCCATAAAGGGCATTGTTATAGTGCTATTGCAAAGCATATACATGCCATGGGAGAGAGTCATTGGTTTAAATTTATGGCTATTGAAATAGTCTATGAGAATAAGAGAAAGGGGACATAGTAAATAGCATGGAGAGTAAAGAACTTAGATGGATATTGCGTTTGTCAGCACATCGAGGGGGGGATTGAATGAGTATGTTCCTCTCAAACTTGTTTTGAAAAATAGGAGATTATTTAAGTGAAATGTTTTAAATAGGTTTGGATAGTATTTTATATGCTTTTATTATTGCATTTTATGTATTTTTATCGTGTTCCTTGATTTTTTTTACATAATTATTGAGTTTACTATTAGTATTTTGTTGCTATAGAGTATAATTGATTCATTGTGATTAGTGTATTACTAATTGATATACCTTTAAATGTATTTGAAAAGTTGGTTTCAAAATATGGACTGATGAAGTGATTCTGTTTAATCACGAAAGCAAGTTTTGTTCCTGAATTTTTGCAGCAAGTGCCATTTTTGTTGAATTTTGTTGTGGTGCTGTGCAGTGCTTTTTTGTCATTTTGCCAGTGATGGGAATACATTGAATCATCAAGGTAATCTTATATACACTGAATACATTAAAAGTCATGGCATTTCAATAGCAACATTTTAAGGTTATCCCAACCACTAAAAGTCTTAGTATGATTTATAGATCTTATTCTAATCACTTATTTTTCCAGTTGTACATAGTATTGCTGTTAAATTTAAAAATTCTTTGAATGAGGGAAGTGAGTTTGATTGAATGAGGGAACATTCATTAGCATTATTTATCTAGTTAAATAACATCTATCAGACCATAACCACATAAAACATATTTATTTCTTCGCAATATACATTTCATTTTTCACACTCCATAAACATGTGTCCAATTAGCTTTTGCATCTTTGCTACATCTCCAATAAACTGAAGGAGTCATTTTACTAAACTTAGAGATTTTACAGGGAGCAACAAACATTCTATGTATGTATTTTCACATAAATACTTTCAAGTATAAACTTGAAAAAGTTTGACTAACTGATTTAAGTAATAAAGTTTTATTCTTACCATCTATTGAGTCTCTCAATCCACTACTAAAACATTCAAGAATTTTGCATCAAAATTGTTATTTATAAGTAACATAGGCTTCCTTTGTAGGTCAATCAACCTTTGATGATAGCATTTAAATTCATATAATGGGGGAATAATGTTTTGTTCCTTTTCACTCATATTATCTTCAAATTCATTTAATTTTTTATTGATGGATAATATCAACTGGTTAGTAGATTCATCCAACTTGCATTCTTTCATTAAATATTTTGGTGACCTAGCTTTTCCTTTTTCAAAGCAATCAGACCATAATGCTAATCCATTCAATTTTACTAAGTTCATTTTACCACTATTAGGAGTTTCTTTAAATCTAGAGGTGTGTGCAATGGGAAAGCACAACAATTTCCATTTTGATATTAATGGAGTTTAAAAAAAACTTTCTTAAGTGTCTTAAGAACTGATTTCATATATGCAAAGTCTAAAGATTGAAATTAATTTAAATCTAAGGTAAATTTTGTAAACCAGATGAAAGGATTGTCAAATATTTCTAATTTACCACATTTAATAAACTTGTAAGAATTTAGCATAATCTATTCCTGAACGGTTTTCCACTGACTAGTGTAATTTGGTCTATCCAGAGTACAATAGAGTTAAAATGTGCAGAAATAGGATAAGATTCTTCATCTGGGAAGCAAATACCACCATACTTCCATATTATATAATCTTAGGTTCTATAATAATTTTAATAAGTGCTAACTTATCCTCAAAAGTAAAAAAAATAATTGCATTTGTAATAAGTAACATTTCTTCAATTATTTTTAAAGATATTATTAATAATCTTACTCACATCTTGATAGATTCTTATTCCTAAATATTTTAGTTCTTTTCCTTTCCAAATATACATATATTTATCTTCAAACTTACTATCTAGTTATTGATTTAGCACTAAAGTTTTAATTTTATTACTGCATTTCAGCAGCAATATTTCTTGAAACTTTTCAATTTAATCTTCTATTTCTTTGATTTAATAATTTAAATCTTCTATAGTTAGTAAAATATCATCTGCAAAAAGCTGCATTTTAGATTGACAATCTCTGTTAATTGAGAATCCATATTTTTTTTCATTGCTTCTTATACTGTTAGCTAGGGGGTTGATAAGTAATGCAAATAGTAGCTGGGACAAGGGACAGCCTTGCTTTGTGCCTTTGTTTCAAGTGAATCCTTGAGAAATGCAAGATCCAGTTTTAACACGTGCCTTGGAGTATCTATACAGTTTTTTTAATATTCCAATAAAGTGTTCAGGAAATGCAAATGCTTCTAAAGTTTTAAAGAAGTAGTTCCAGTCTACAGAATCAAAAGCTCTCTCAATATCTAAGATAATTAGGGCCAATTTCTTCTTCACTCCTTTTGTAAATCTAAGATAGTTACTACCATTTTTATATTATCACACATTAATCTATTGACTATAAATCCTGTTTGATCTTTTTTCAATTAATCTACTATAATCTCTTAATCTTGTAGTGAAAATGAAAGTAAATATTTTATAGTCTAGATTTAATAATGAAATAGGTCTTTATGAGGAAAATAACTTATCTTTTCCTTGTTTAACTATAGGTGAGATTACGTAAAATTTCCATGTTTGTGGAATTATTTTGTCACTCTGAACTGCCTGAAAGCATCATTCAGTAGTTCTTCAATACAGCACAGTAGTGCAGTGGTAGCATTTTCACCTCACAGAAAGAGGTTCTCTGGTTTGATTCTTGGCTGGGGTGCCTTCTGTGTGGAGTCTGCATGTCCTCCCTGCATTTGTGTGGGTTTCCTCCAGGTGCTCCGGTTTCCTACCATGTTACAAAGTTATGCATCTGGAGCATTTCTCCCTGGGCCTCTGCTGAAAATTGGCTTCATTCCAAGTTGGACTTTCCCGGTTAACAAATGTTGAATAAATAAAATAAAATAATTTAACAGAAGCAGGCTATGTAATTCAGTACTGAAACCATCTAACCCTGGAGCTTTACCATTCTTTCCTTTTTTTAAAGCTACTTTATAGGATCATAGGAATTTACTAGGCTATTATCCCTGAGGCCCTTACAAGCCTAGCCAAGAGTTTAGCCCATGTTTAGGCAATTCAGCACCCAAAGCCCCTGTCCAGCAGGGACACAGGTGGAATCCCAGGGGTGTATTTTATGTTTCCCATCCAGTTATCCAGGTTGTGCTTAAAAAAGGATGATAAGGTACTCTGCTTAACATGGAGAGGGAGTCTATTCCACAGATGGGGGAGCCACTGGGACACAGATCTGTCCCACCAAGTCCTACTGATGTCACAGACCAGGTTGAGGTTGTGCATGCAGGTTACTCAAGTGGAGCATGACTTGTGGATATGTAGCAGTCCCATCAAGGTGGAGGTCTGAGATTGCTTTGTCTGGCAGAGGTCACCATTGAGGAGTCTGTACAAAACTGAGGGGCAGAGTTTTTTAGCCTATCTGAGTAGGGTAGATGTTTGAGGCCCTGGATTCTCCTGGTGAGGAACCTCTGTGTTCTCTCCAGCTGCTGCATGCGCTTTGCAAGGTGCATGCCAAAGGGGACATTGCACTCAATAATTGGCCTTATAAGGGAAGAATATAGGGATGTTATGACCTCCTTGTCCTTAGATGAGATACCCTTACTTATGAGGTGGGCCATGTAGAAAGCTTTCTGTACAAAGGAAGCAACATGGTTCTCCAAAGTCAGGTTGCTATCAACCTGGGTGCCCAAATCCCTCACAACTGATTGTGTGCTTAGGACATTGTCATTAATGTGATAATATGTGGGAACATCACTCTCCACAAAGGGGATGATGCATTTTTTGTCATTCAACTTGAGACCAGTTTCTGGCACCAGTCATTTATTTGAGTGAAACCCTCTTGGAGGTCATCCACATCACCTGGGGAATTGATGAGCATGCCCAAACTATCACCCATAGCCACCTGGTTTTGGCCTGTACCTCAGAAAAGTATATCCTGAATAACAGAGGCCCCAAGACTGATCCCTGGGGTACACCACTCATTAGGGTCTACTGCTTGAGGTGGCTTCCACTATTTTGATTAGGTGGGTTCTATCAGTGAGCCAGTTTGCTACACATCTGGTAACATATGGATTGATGCCAAGTTGAGAGAGTTTATCTATTATGCCTGAGTGGGGAACAGTGTTGAAGGCTTTGACCAGGTCAAGGTAGATGGTGTGCACCATCTTCCCTCATCCATGGCATTGGTGACTGTCTCAAAGAAGTCAATCAGATTTAATAAACATGGCCTCCCCCTGACAAAGCCGAATTGTGTGGGGTTGAGTGTTTAGAGGCTGCCAATGTCCCTGTTAATGAGATCCATGATAATCCATTCTATGGCCTTGAAAATCTGGCTAGTTAGGCTGATGGGTCTATAATTTCCCAGAACGGTGGACACTCCACCTTTGTGTAATGGGATGACTGTCACTGTCCTTCACTTGGCTGGGACAAAGCCAGTACTCAGGCTTTGGTTGAATAGGGTGCCTAATGATGCTGCACATTCATGCCTGAGTACATGTAGGATGTAGCCTGGGATGTTACTGGGTCCCATGGAGGCTGTATTTTTGGCCTTTGAGAGGGCAGTGATGACCTATTCCCTAGAGATAAGGGGAGGGGGGTAGGTACTGGGGATGTCCTGATTTACTGATGAAGGGCACAGAGGGTTACAGTTTTCACTGAACCTGTCAGCCAGTAGGTTGGCTATATCTACAGAATTTGTGTATGTGGTGTCCTTGACCACCAGTTCTGAACAGATCTGGGTGCTTCCTTTGAGAGTTCGGACATATATGAAGAAGGCCTTATGATTGCCTCTAATAGATGTGGTGAATTTGGACTTGAAATTGGCTTTAGAAGATTTCACTAGCTCTCTTATTTGCTTGTTCAGGCTAAAGAGAGACTCCTTCCAATTGGGAACATGCTCTTTCTTTGCCCTGGACAGCAATTTCTTCCTTTTGTTATATAGTTTATTTATTGCAGATATCAACGAGACAGGTTTACTCTTCCTTGCGGAGGATGATTTTGTCTTGTCAGGTAATACTGATTCCATGCATCTTTAATTTCTATCAGGGTAAAAAGCTTATTCAGTAGAGATATTTGCTAATCATTAAGTTTATTCATAACATTTTTCTTTTCTAATATCTCCTGTCAAACAACTATTTAATCATCAGCTGTCGATTAGACATTATAGTATGTGTATATTTCTTAACAGCTCTTTTATTAATATTACAAATTAGATATTTGATTCATTGTGCATTTGGACATTATTCATAAGATGTTTACTCTTCTTATTAATTCTAATATTACAAGCAATTTTTACTATATATAAAAATGCATGCTTGTTTAATTTTAGCCATTGTGAACTGTTGTTCTGATCCAGGCTTCACATCCTGACATTAGAATTTGATTACTGCATGTGAAAATGACAACTCACAGCACACAGCAGATGTCCTTTTCTCTAAACTTTTCTCATTCTTCTAAATTCTTTTACCTGTTCTTATCATTAACAAATATTTAACTTTACTTCTTTCCATTAATATGTATATTGAGAGTTAATAACACTACAGCATAAGCTATTAACATTCAGCAAAATGTAAGCAAATTATATGTAAGCTACAGCTCAATATAAAATATTACTATAGTTTTTGTTTTACCCATTCTTCATTTCTAACAAAATAAAAAAGATGTTAGACTGAGTAGATTTCTCGCGTGTATGCTTAAAAAAGAAAAAAAATACTTTCTGTTTTCACAGACATCAGTGATGAACTTTGGCCTAGATTATCTTCAGAACAGTTCAAGTTGGGAAGCAAGGCAAGCAAGACTCCTGAATTATGGCACAACTGCAGCATTATTTTGTTCGCAAGCTTTCTCTAAGTGTTACTTGCTTCATAAGTGATCTTTGAAAGGAATGTGTTACACAGGAAGAAAGAAAACAAAATCGCCAGCACTTTATAACACCTCTAATTAGCATAATACTTAGATCTGACACTCATTTAACCCAGTAATGCACATATTGAGCAAAGTTAAACAAATAAAATAAAAAGTTTAACTTACATAATCTTAAAGTTACCAAGTTTACTGCTTATAATTTAATGACATTTTCTTACAGGAAGTATTTGTTTACATTTAGAAATACACTTATAAGTTTAGTTAAATTAAATATATGAAAACTTTCACTGTAATATAGTAAAACTAGCCATTTATATTCCTCATCATGAAAAATGTTTTAGCTTAAGGTATAAATACATATGTTTTGAAGCTTAAGGTCCAGTACAAACCCTTTACTTAAAGGGAAAATCTATTATTTCAGAAAGTATAAATCCTGCAATCAGAGAATGAAAGTCACTTATTTTCAAGCTTTTTAATTTTAGAAGCAGATTTCCAGGAGTTCAGCTCAGTTTGCCTCTTGAGGGATATACTGTTCCAATCCATTTCTTCAGTATTCTTAAGAATTTTATTGTTATTAACAAAAGTGGATGCCTCCTCCAGTGTGTCAAATATTTTGGTTCCTTCAGAAAGAAATAATTTGATCTTAGCAGGAAACACTAAAGTGGCTTTAGTATTATTCTTCTTAAGTTCTTGATGAATGGTAAACAGGATTTTCTTTTCCACATTACTTTACTGAAATAATCATTGTTACATCTGACTACACGTTTACCTATTTTAATAGGTGGGCTGGACCATGCTGTTTTTAATATTTGACCTTTTCTCTAAGACATACATAAACTTAACTAGAATTGAATATGGTGGTGAAGTTCCCTTCTTCAAAAGAGCTCCTGGGGATCTATGTGCCCTTTCAATTCCAAAATATAAAATTGCAGGTAAATTTAATGTTTTACATAGCCAAGTTGTTAAGAAGTTTATTATATTGTCTCCCTCATACTTTTCAGATATACCGTAAACTCTAATGTTATTTCATCTCTGTCTATTTTCAAAAATCATCATTTTTTTCTATGATCCAGTTATTTTGTTTTAAAAGAAATTTAGTCTGAGACTACCCTTCAGTTATTTTCCCCTCATGATCATTTAAAGCATCTTCCATACTGCTGATTTGTGCACTTTGTTGTTTGATAACAATTTCTAAATGTTCCATGCTGTATTCTTTCTGGTCTCTTCTTTTAAACTTTCTAGTTTGGTATCCAATTTGTCTTTTTTAGGTAATACATCCTGCATACTACATATTAGTGACTGGATGCCTTTTTTAATACAAAAATCATGAGTACAATTTCTCGAGTGGCTCATGTTGAAATCCCTTCTGTCTTAACCAAGCAGTTGAAATTCTGACAGGAAAATTGTAATTTTTGAACAACTTAAAGTTATAACTCTTTTCTCTGAATATTAGTGAATAAAATGATCTAACAAGAATCTCAACATTTTAATTTTTGATTATATATTCTGTCAGAGCAAAGCTTTCAATCACAGAGCTTTCACCAGTTGCTGGTGTCAGTTAGCCATCTTGGCCATGCCCCCTATATCTTCCATTCTTTATGTTTAAAAAATGTTCAGCAAATGTTCAGCACTCTCAGCTCACTCTTTGATTTATTTTTTTGTTTGTTTTTTACATACCAAAACCACCTTCCCATGGTTAAATCTAATTAGTTTTCCACAAACAGAATGTATTTGTTGATTACATTAATTATGAATCCAAAAGAAATGTAAAGAGCATAAACAAATGGGGATTATTAAGGCAATACTTACTTTATACTTTTTAGTAAATAAGATTCTTCTTTTTATCAGATTTAAACATCTTCTGCAGAAAGCAGAAAAATATAACTATAACAAAATTTTTCCCTGTCCTTGGAAACATATAACCCACCACTCACACACACACGCACACGTTCACACTCACACACACACACACACACACACACACACACACACACACACACACACTAACTACATTTTGTTAAAAAACAGAATATATTAAAATATACCTTTTACTAAACAGACAGTGTATACTTTTTCCATTTTGCTACTACATTAGCTAAATGTTGTAATAGAGTCTTCCAGTGTTCCATTATTGTATTCTCACAACCAAAATGTAAGACTTAAATATAAATTTCCTTTAAATTAAAATAAAGTTTTGCTTTCTGTTACGGTGTCCCCAAGCTGATTGCCTTTTTCCTTACTAATACATAATCCCACCCTATACAGTACTTCTTTTACCCAAATATTTCAGACTACTACAACAACGTCATCTGTATAATTCAAAATCAAAAGGAGGTTAACTACACCATGTACAGAGATCGAGCTGTGCCAAACTTATTCTCAATACACTGGATAACTCCATTTATTACTAGGCCAAACAAAACATTGTTATTGAAGCAGCCTTGCTTGATAACTCCATAAATTTTAGCATTATTTACCTATTCAATAATTTACAAGTGGCTTTACCCTAGACCTATCACAAACAGATTGAAGAACTCTAATCACTTTCTCCAGAATACCATATAAATACAATAGTTTCCATGTTATTACACCTTTCTTACATCACATACTACTATTCTGCTTCATCTTCTTATACTAATAACTATTTTGTTAGTTAAAATTAACCTTTCTTTGACAATTTTACCTCATACAACATATAGGCCTTCCCTTGCTAGTTTCTTATATGCCATTCCAAATCTTTCTTGTAAAACACATATGATAAATTTATACTCAAAATTACCCAGTGTAATAGGTTTCCAAATTTGTAAATCAGGCCTACCATTCATTTTCCATAATAATTTGACATCCATATAGATATCCTCAATCCATATAACTTCATTAAACCATTTATTAAGGAAAATAAATAAAAAAATTCTTTCTTCCTTACTCATCTTTTGACAAAAAGAATAACTTATGTATATCAAACCTTGGAACTGCCTCTAGCATATCACACTACATTCTCAGTCTATTCTATCTCAGTCTATTCTATTTCAAAATAAATACCTTTCTGCAGTTCATCCATTGTACTCTCTGAAATACATCACTTCCCATTCTAAATGTTTTCAACTCTGTCTCCCTTACACATCCTTGTCAACATATTGTTCTACCAATTTCATGTTTAACTTTAAGGAAATTAAGAGATCTGATTAAGTGCAATAAGGTAAATTACAAAGTCAGGATAGCCACTCAGGCTAAAGACAACTGCAAAGCCTTCTACAGCTATGTCTGAAACCTTAAAGGTAACGCACGGCAATGAGATGAACTGGTGATAAATGGTACCACCTTCACAGGACAGACTGACATAGTGAGTCTGCTGGCAGACAAATTCAGCTATAATTTGAACCATGAAATCCCTAACATAACTCCACCAACTACTAGCAGGGAGCAGGCCATGATGGCACTTGCTAAGGCCAAAAACACAGCCTCATTGAGCTCAGAAAATATCATAGGTAGCTTCCTAAATAGCTTGAAACATGACACATCAGGACCACTTTTGTCACTTTTCAACTATTGCCTCAAAGTAGGCTATGTGATACATGGATGGAGGACTGCAATAGTTATCCCTCTTCTGTGGGTGAACCCATCAACTAACCCCAAAAACTACAGACTCGTCAGTCTGACTAGTCTAATATGCAAAGCCATGGAACAAATTATTATGGAAATGATCAACAAAGACATTGGCAACCTGCATACACTAGACCCATTCCAGCTTGGTTTTTGTGAAAGGAAAGTTATGCCTAGTTAACTTGGTAGACTTCTCTGAGAGGGTCAACAAGGCAATGGATGAGGGGAAAACAGTGCATACTGTCCATCTAGACCTGGTTAAGACATTCAGTACAATACCCCACTCAGGTATTGTTGACAAATGTAGTTAACTAAGCATAAATGCCTACATAACTTGCTGGATTGCTAGCTGCCTCACAGATAGTACTCAAGAAATCAGGATTGACGAGACCACTTCCACCAAAAGACCAGTCACCAGCAGAGTACACCGAGGCTCAGAGATGAGCCTGCTCCTCTTTGGTGTCTACTTCTTGGAGTTCAAGGCTAATGTCAAGGGCCTCTGGCTAAACAAGTTTGCAGACAACTTAAAATTCTAAGAAATCATAGATTCCCCTCATGACACTAACATCCTGCAAGAGACATGAGGGTCTAATACAGACAAATGACTGGTGCCAAAGTCACAGTTTAAAATTCAATGTCAAGAAGGGCATTATAGTACCTTTTGGGAGAATGTCCACCCAGGTTAATTACTTCATCAATAAGATACCCCTAAGATTTGAAACAGTATTTTGGCATCTGAGAACATATGTATACAGTTATCTGACCTTTGACCAACACATAGCCAAAGCAGTTAGATAGTCACTCTATTTCTCCCAACTTATAGGTAAGGGTATACCATCCAGGGTTAAGGAAGGTGTAGTACCACTTCACATACTCCTTATCAGACCAGTCATTGAGTACAGTGCCCCTTTGGCATGAAACTGACCAGGCATATGTAACAGTTGGAATGCCCTCAGAGGTACTTCACCAACAAAATCCAGAGTATTAACACATTGTCCTCTCCAGATCACCTTAAAGCCCTATCTCTATAGTCAGTCTTCTATAGGTTACTGAGAGGCAATTTATGCTTGGCATATAAGACATCTTCAGATTCAGACCTGATGGACCTTTTGCACATCTGCAAAAAAATGAATAGCACCATTAACATGCAACATAAATAGAACATGCTGATAAGAGAGATTTATGTCTCCAAGGATCCCCATACATTGGAATAGGCTACCTATTCATGTAAAAAAAAAAAAGTCCATCCCTAAGTCTATTTAAATGGTTCTGGCGTGTAGCTCGCAAGACATTTCCTTGCGAGCTACATCGCCGATACCAAATGGCTGCAGCAGCAATTTGCCGTAGCGCAATATGGCTGAATAGCATAGCCTCTGCTGCTGTAACCTATGCACAGAAATATTTCTACTGGTGGCGATCCTTACAGACAGCTGCCCAGCTGTATTCTAGCAGGGACGGCCATACTAGATGTGTACCACATTCCATATTCTCATGTAAGTAATGCATTGATTTTATTATTTATTTTATTGTCAGACATGTGTCTCTGATAGAAAAAGGCCAACAGCACATATTCCCTAACTAACATGCCCCCCACACACACACACTCACTAAACCTTTAGCAGCCTCCTACCTAACATACCTCTCCAAACATAAGTCCATGTTACATGGAAAAACAATTAGGTTGGGTTGTGCAACTAGGCTTATAAAGGCCGTGGTGATCATTAGCTTAGTATATATCTATGAACTTGTGAGATTATTACCCCAAAATGGATTAACTTCTTGCTTTCTCCAGATTAAATATGGCTACCTCTGTAACGCATCATATTTTGCCAGCCAATTAAATTCAAATACTACTTTTTCCTTCCTAAATTGTAAATCTCCCAAAAAAGCTTGTTCATACTGTTGATAAAGTTTCTCATATATGTCCTGTTTACATTTATGTCTTTTCTTCTCAAGATTCACATACAGAGTTCTAGATTCATGTTTATAACTAATGCACCATGTAGTTCAAGAGTGATAACAGTCTTTCATGGCCACATTGTACTCAAACAATTTGTCTTCCCTTTTGTAATAGCTGTACTATGTTAAACTAACCTGTCACTTTAATACTTCTATCCTCCTTAATAAGTTTCTATTATCCCAAAACTCCAGACACACTGCTAAATGACTGAAAAAGTGAGTTACCAACTGCCCACTATTCATTTCTCTTAAACAGCTGCATTTTAATCAATGGTCAGATAAATGTCACTGATAATATCTTTACACAGTTTAATATCATGGCCCATTTTTGTCATTTTCTGTTGTAAGTTACAATTAACTAAGAAATAGAATTTACGAGCATAATTATGAAATCAAAACAAAATGTATGAATAATGCTCTATATAAACACAAAATTAAATGTGAAGAGGCTGATTTCACTTTTTATGTGTTGGAAGTTGTGGAAAAGGATGTCCGGGGGGGCCTTGGGAAGACACCATTGAATACAAGGAGCTGCTTTGGCAACTCCATTTGGAGGCCTATAACCCACCAGGGCTAAATAATCATGTGTCCCTAGCCCCAGTACTAAAAATAAGGGCGGCGAAGCTTTGATAAGGAAGAGTAAAACCTATGGTTGAAATATACAATAAAAGATTATACATCACATTTAAAGTACAAAATTTTATAAATGGTATTAAATTATACATTGTGTATGTATTATTTTAGTGTTTTTGAATATGAGGATTTTTTATCAGCTTGAATAAGGTTAAAAAGTATTACTCTAAGCACTTTAAACAGTATTTAATACAATTAAGTCATTTGTACATTAGAGGGAGTGATGAAGTAGATTTATTTATGTATGCATTTTAAATGTCATATTTACTAAGTTTTAAACAAAAGTTTTTAGTCAATGATTTATGTTTAGGTATGAATTGTAGTAGGAAATGAAGTCTTAAATGGATTTAAAATAAAGTATGTTTTTAAAAAAGTATACTGATTAAAGGCAGTAGTCATAAGGGATGATTGTATATAGGAACAGATGATGATTTTTTTATTGCATTAATTAACTCAAATTATTCAATTAACAAATGTATTTAAAGTCGAAGGGTATGTGTATGTATTATTCATTTACATCTAAGGAAGTGAGTTAAAACGAAAACGCAGGTGTGGAGACATAGCGTTTATGTTTTTATGTTTCTGGAGCTGTACTTTGGATTTTCGTGCTGTTCGTGTATCTGTGTGTTTTTCGTCATTAAATTTGTTAAAAGGAAAGGAGCCATGACTGTTTACTCCACTGGTGCTTTTTTGTTTGGTTTGTTACTTTTCAAGTGCTAGCCTCCATTGTCGTGTGTTACAATTAATGTCACCAAGCATTACTACATCCATATTTAACTTTGTGTTTTTTTTTTAATTCTGCAAACATTGGACAGATTTCTTTCATACTGATACCAGAATATAGGACAATTAAGCAGATAGCACTGTCTAACAAGACAGTTTCATACCATTACCCTTAATAACAATATACTCTTAACATCAAAGACATTTAAGCTGGTAGAGCCTAACCACAATACCTGAACAGTTTTCATTGAATTCTCACATCAAACAAATATATTATATATTTTCTTAACTGCACCCTTACAAGCACAGGCACACCCAGCCTACTCCTGCTAGGTCATCAGACACCTGAACTCCTATTCAAACCCAGGTTTTGTGAGTTGCATTCAGGGTTCTATCCCTCTGCATTACAGTGTTGGCTGTTTCCACCATTTTAATATAGTTCAAAATCTGTCTATGTTTCTGTATGTATTCCTTATCTTTTTTTTTTCTATGCATGATCCTATTGCTATAGAGCCTCCCATATGACCAGCACCTTACAGTTTGGTCATCACAATGTAATGGTTTAAAGCTGTTATCCTATTTAACCCTCTCCTCCTACCACCCAACACTACAACCTGTGAGAGATGCACTTACATAGCCAAAATGTAAGCAAAGCTCTCTCCACCCAAGATTGTGCTAGACAGTCAAGAGGAGAAGGTTAACACCCACACTACACCTCAAGCAACACATAGCCCTTCTAAACCCACACCACCAACACCCACATATAGCAACACTAAATTCACATATGCAGAGGCCCTTAACTGTAACCTGCCCAAGCAACAAGGACCTCTGAAGCTGAAACACAAACAAACACCAATCACAACCAAAGTGGCACATAGTTCACAACACCAGTGTGCCACCCAGCAACAGCCCCTAAGGCAAGACAATGTACCTAACACTTTAGTCATAGGTGACTCTATAGTCCGGAACACTGATGTCCCACTCACCAGGTTGAACAAGGAGAAAATTACAGTCAGCTGCCTGTCGGGTGCCAGGATCCACCACATAACGCATGCACTCAAGTCACTCCACAGCAAGTACAAATATGACTCTGTCATTGTCCATGTTGGAGTGAATGACTTGAGACGTACCTCCCTGGACTACATGAAAAGAGACATGGAAGAGCTCTCGGATCATGTGGCCCAGGCAGGTATGACCCTAGCCCTGAGTAGCATCCTGCCTTTGCCCAGAATGATACCATAATATAAGGACAAAATGATTGACTTCAACAACTGGCTAAGCTTCTGGTGTCATTCAAAGGGGATCCAGTATCTGTCTGCTTGGAACGACAGACCACGATGCTTTGCCAAAGATGGTCTGCACCTGTCGCCCCTGGGATTCAGGTTACTGGCTAAGGCTCTTGCCACCCCTATAGTGCCTTTTTTAGGCAAAGTTCAAAGGATAAAACCACCACCATAACAGGTACAAGCATGCAAAATCTGAAGGTAATGTTACTCAATGCTAGAAGTCTAAACCTCAAAATGGTCTCTCTCGAGGCACTCCTAAAAATGGAGAACATAGATATCTGTGCAGTAACTGAGACCTGGTTCAAGGCTCCAGAGAGCACCCCTGCAATACCAGGCTACAACTCTTACCACACTTTTCAGCAACCAAACCAGGACTGACACACTAAAGGTGGAGGAGTGTCAATATTCACCAAGGATATTCACACCACCAGGCTAGTTGCCCAACACAATGCATCTGAAATTCTCCAGGTGCAACTACCACTAGGTAAGACTGCAATCCAAATTGTAGCTTGCTACAGATACTCCACCATACCCCAAGATTCTCACTACACCTTTCTAAACATACTGGAAAATATTAAGATAGAACCAAACACCCTAATACTGGGTGATTTTAACTACCCTGCCATTAACTGGGAAAACTTCTCATGTACCAACACCTTTGCCCAACGGTTCTTGGAATTCATAAATTACAATGCCCTGGATCAACTAATCCATAGTCCCACCAGGGGCTCCAATATCCTAGACCTGGTCATTACCAACATAGGAGATCGATGCTCCACACCTATGGTTACTCCCTCGTTAGTCAGGTCTGACCATAAGCTAATTACCCTTAACATCCACATCTCACCCCCACCCCCCAGTAAGGAAACATCCATAAAAAACTTCTCCAAAGCCAGCTTCATGCTACTCAAGTCAGAAGTGACAAACTTCATGACACCCATGCAGACGGGAACTGAAAGTTCAACTGCTGAATCCCACACACTCGTGCATGAATCGTGCCATCCCATATAGAACCAATATGCTCTCATCCAAAAAAAGGAAGCCAATCTGGTGGTCCCCTGCCATAAACAAACTTTACAACAAAAGGAAGAAACTGTTGCAGAAAAGAGGAAACTCCCAGGATGCAAAAAACTCCCTTACCAGCCTCAGTAAGAAACTGAGATCCCTCATAAAATCCTCCAAAGCTAGTTACAAAAATAAAATTGCCAAAGATTCCAAAGACAACCACAAGGCATTCTATAACTATGTCAAGAATCTAAATGGCAATGCTCAGTTCTGCTCTGAGGTAAAACAGAATGGCATTAAATATACTAATCCCAAGGATATTGCCAATATCCTGGAAGATTGATTCAGTGCCAACTTCACCCCCCTCTCACCCCCCGAAATGGCCCATCTCAATACCGGAAGATTGCCAAATTCCGGTAATAACAGCCACACAGGTATAAAACGCACTCTCCAAAGCTAAAAATGCAGCATCCATGGGACCAGATGACATCCCGGGCTGTGTACTACATGAACTACAATATGAACTGGTACCTCACCTAACTGTCATGTTTAATCATAGCCTCACCTCAGGTTTTGTGCCCACTGAGTGGCGCACAGCTACAGTTATCCCACTCCACAATTGGGGATCCACCTTGGATCCTGGAAACTACAGTCTCATAAATCTGATGAGCTTTATCTGCAAGGCCATGGAGCGTATTATCATGGAACTTATAAAAAAGACATTGGCAACCTTCAAACACTGGACCCCGCCCAGTTTGGGTTCGTGAAGGGCCGATCTTGTCTCCTGAACCTGATTGACTTCTTCAAATCAGTATCCAGAGACATGGACAAGGATAAGGTGGCCCACACAGCCTATCTAGACCTTGCCAAGGCCTTTGACACCATACCCCACTCTGGAATCATAGATAAACCTACTAAGCTGGGCATTAATCCCTACGTCACCCAATGGGTTGCTAACTGGCTTACTGATAGAACCCACACTGTAAAAGTAGCCGACTCCAAATCCAGCTCCAGACAAGTGACAAGTGGAGTACCTCAAGGTTCAGTCCTGGGACCGCTCTTGTTTGGCATCTACTTCTCTGAAGTACAGGCCAACACTAAGGGACTCTGGCTAACAAAGTTCGCAGATGACTACAAACTGGGAGCCATTATTTAATCCCCAAATTATGTGGATACTCTACAAAAGGGCCTTACAGAAACAGATGCTTGGTGCCAGAGCCATGGGCTCAAGCTCAATGCCAAGAAATGTATAGTTATCCACTTTGGGGAAAAAACATGTACCCGTGAATTACCATATAGGTGGCAGTACACTAAACACTGAAAGTGTGATAAGAGACTTAGGGACACAGGTGAACAGTGGTCTCATCTTCGATAACCACATCACCACAACAGTCAGGAAATCCTTCTATGTGGCACATTCTCATCACTGAGGGCTTTTCATCCAGAAAAAAGGAGGTCATTATCCCACTGTACTCATCCCTCATTAAACCCATTATAGAATACAATGCCCTGTTTGGTATGTACCTCTCAAGACATCTGCAACAACTGGAAAGGCCGCAGAAATACATCCCTAAAAGAATCACAGGCCTAAAACAGATGCCCTATGCTGACTGCCTTAAAAAACTCCAGCTACACTCTGTCACATATCATCTACTCAGAGGCGATCTCTGCTTAACATACAAGGCCATGTCAAACCCAGAGCTGCTGGACATGCTACACTTAAAGAAATCCCAATCCCTCAGAGCCACATGCTCCAGGGATCTAAACCTTGTCATCACAATAAACAAAACATGCTGGAGGGATAGGTTCCTGACCCAGAGACTACCCAGACTCTGGAATAGATTGCCCATACATGTCAAGCAGAGTTCCTCTTTGGCCCTCTTTAAAAGGAACCTTGACGATTGGATGGGAGAAAGGAAATTCACCCCGGGGATCACATCAGTTCTCTCTGCTAGACAGGGGTCCAGTGAAGTAAACAGTGTGGGAAGAAATAGCCAGGGAATTGTTATGGCTAGGCTTGTATAGGCCCTAGGGCTGATAACCTAGTACCAACCTATGAACCTATGAACCTATTAACCTCTAATATAGAGGAAAATGAAAAGCAAAATGAGTAAAAACACCAAAGAGCCAAGAGGAAGTCTTCAAAGCAGTCCAAGGGTTTATTTAGGATAAATTCAATAAAAACATGATAAGCACTTTCGTCCCACTAAAACCTTTATTTATTTTATTTTATTTATTTCAGTTTGATGACCAGGGAAGTCCAATGGGCCAAGAAGAGCCCGTTTTCAGTGGAGACCCAGGGAAAAAACTTCAATGACAAATAAACAAGTAAATTACAAATAAATACAAGGCAGTGTGATTAGTTACATTAAGCTGAGAATACAGTGTAATACAACTTGCAAGGAACTTCATTATATAATGTCACCATTTAACATAATATATTTAAAGCCAATTTCATCCAATCAGGCTTTATAATTTACACACACCTCTTTATGACCTGGCCAATAAAAATGGCCAACCTGAACACACCCACACAGGAAAAAGACAGTAAAGTAAACATCCAAATGTAAATGAACTACTTAAGCTTACCAAGCCTAAGAAATACAATAACCCAGTAAATAAATATAGTAAATAGTAAATAGGAGAATTTATCTTCTTATAGCCTTTTACTTAAGGAGATATTTTATACACTCGCCTTCATTTAGGACTGGCCAATAATAGGAATTGAGCCATAATTGCCAGATCAGTTCTGCTTTTTCTAAAAATAGTGGTCATGCCCCTCCCCTTTCAGAGATCTTCAGTGTTTCTAAAACAATGAACCTAAATTTGTGACCATAGTTGCTCATAATGTGTCTTGCTAGAGCGTTTGTCTGGAAATGTACTTTCACAAAACTACAGTTCACCAAGATTGTTGCTGGAAATGGCGATACAGTGTGGCTAAGGGAATATTGCACCCCTGCATAATTTACTGTAGTATATTTGCTTTTTTTTAATGCTTCAGTGATCTGTAGTTTCACAGAAATGCATTTCCAGAGAAACCAGACTAATGAAACTGAGTTTTGCTGAAGTGCTATTTCAATGGGTCAAAGTAGATATATATATATATATATATATATATATATATATATGTGTGTGTGTGTGTGTGTGTGTGTGTGTATATATATAATATATATGTGTGTGTGTGTGTGTATATATATATATATATATATATATATATATATATATATATATATATATATATACTATCTTCCATAATATTTTCCATTTTAGTTTCAAATCTCTTTTGTATTATTTCATAAAGATCTCATAATCATTATTATTCAATACTACTAGTCTCCAGTTTTTTAATTCTATTCTGTCTTCCTTTTCCATATGAAGTTAAGTATTCTACTATATAATTCTTTATGCATGAAGGTTTTATGTATAATTCTTTATACATAAAATCTTCATTTAACCATTTATTCAAAATCTTTCAAAAAAAATGTTTTTTTGATATTTCCTTTAATTTGTATACATTTCTTACCCTATTCCATCTGGCCTTGCAGCAAAATCTATATTGCCTTGTCCTAATACTTTATCTACCTCATTTAATGAAATCCACTTTCCCAACTTTTTTTCTGTTTTTTTTTTTTTTTTTTACTTTCCATGTTTTTTCACTCCTTTCTTTTTTCTTTAAATATTTCTTGTACATATTGAGCTACACTATTCTTAATTTTTCCTGAGTGCTTTCTATTTATCCTTTTCTATTTTTTATTTCTCTAATTACACTACTATCTTCCTTTACTAATCTGCTTAAGTAACTCAATATGTCTTCTCTTTTTCCTCGTAAAATAACAAGTTTTGTATTTATACTTGATTTCTCTAAGATAATTATTTTTCTTTGACAAAGTATTTTAGCACTGTGTTTTAAATCTTCCAGTGCATCATTACATGTTCTTTTATACTTTGCTTTCTCTGCTTTTCTAACAACATATTGCCACTATAAAAAATATTTGTCCTTAAATATCTGCTATTAAGACCATTTTTTCTAAAGTGTTCTCATAGTAATATGATCTTACCATAACTGTATTACTAGTCTCTTTCCTTCTTCATTCCATGCTTTCTCATTTGTCCTTTTTATTCTTTTGCCTATTTTTATATATTCTTTGTTTTCTTTTATCTCTAGCCATATTGCAAGATGATCAGAAAATTCTGCTTCAACTACCTCCTCTCCTCCTATAACTAAACCATCTGATACTATAAAATAATCTATTTCAGTTCTATACATACCTCTTTTGTAAATCCGTTACTTTTGTCCAGAGTTTTAACTTACCTCAGCTTATATCTTCTAACATTTTTTATATCATTTCTTTTTACACTTGCCTCTTAAATCACAATTAAAGTATCCTGTTATTTTAATATTCAAATGTATCACTATGTAGTCTACAAATTTGATTAAAAAAGCTTTTTCTTTCTTTATAGTTGGTATAACCATATAATATAATTCTATATACTTATTTCCATTTCAAATCTACAGTGGTTAATCTTCCCATTTTGCTAAAGTTACATCTAATATAGCTACTGTATTTCTATAGCTACAGTTATTCCAAAACATCTCTTATTTTCCAAATGCCAGATTATCTTTCCTCTCAATAGTTTCTCTGTTTATAATCTTTTTTCATTTGTTAAAAAATCTTGCATCTTCTAATATTATTACATCTACATCACATGTATTACACCACTCTGAAATCCATATTCTTCTTACTATATTGTAAAACTATTCACATTTACAGAAAGTGCTCTAAAATGCTCATGTTCCCTTTTCCTTACATTCATGGATTCATAAATACATAGCTAACTGCTTAGCTAACTTTTTTAATAGGGCCTTCTAAGCCTTACCAATTTCCCTCCCAAAGGTGAGAATCAAATTTTGTGCCTTGTATCTGTGAGTGAAACAGCTTAACCATTATGCCAACCCCAATTATTGGATGTATATATTTTTTTTCATCCATTTTTTATCCCTTTAAGTTTTGTGTTTCTTTTAACCTTTTACCAACATAATTCTTTTTTCTTTTAGTACCTCCCAATTTATGTATTCTTCATCACTTATTTTAGAACCTTCTTCGATGTCCACTTTGTTATTTTTTCTTTTCTAATTTTTGTTATATTTCTACTACTTGTAACATTTCTTCTCTTTTTCTTTGTCCTTACTCTTGTTTTCATTTTTGCAATTCATCCATAAATGTCCAGTTTTGTTACATTTATAGCATTTCATTTCACATTTGTTTGCATCATGTCCCATTTCCTCACAAATATAACATTTTCTTTTGTCACAGTTACTTATCAAATTTCCTTTGCTACCACAAAAAACATGTTTTGGGTTGTTCCAATATTTTATGACACCCCTATTCCCCTCCACATTTATCATGTTTGATCTATGTATATTTTTTCTCTTTCTATTTTGTAAAACAATATTAAAATCCCATCCACCAGCCCACAAACCCATTTTGTCATAAACCTTTACAATGTTCAGTACTTCTTTACATAAAGTTTTCTAATTTCCTTTCAAAGTCTCACTTTTAACTTGTTTGAAATTGTACATGGATTTTCTTTTTTGTTTCCCTGATAAATGTGTTTTTCACATAAAGATTTGAGGGGTTACAGTGCTTCTTGTTTCATATTCTGCAAGAAACTTTTCCATTGCAAAAAAAGTCTCAAATATAATTTCACAAAATGTCTGTTTGCTAATAAGAATAAATGTTACCTAAATGAGCTATTAAATTGTCCCAGACTTTACATGTGTTCATTGCTTTGTCTTCCTTACTTTAAACCTTTACCATGTACCTCTGTTTTCATTTTCTTCTGACTTCTTTCCTTTCTGTTACTCTCCTTTTGCCTAGTTTTATTTTATCTGCATATGTTTTCTTTTCCATCTCACCATTCTTCAGGATTGTCCCTGCATCCTCCTTTTGTATTGTCTCTCTAATGTCCCCTAAATAAACATCTCCTTCATTTCTAGCTCACTCTGCATCACCATTTCTTTACATAAATCATCCCACAACCCTACTAACTGGATGGTTGTAATTATACATCCAGCATTTGCTGACATCTCCAGTAAACAGATTTATTTGAAAAATCTCCTCAGAATCCTGCACACATTATCTGATCTCAATATTTGCTTTCTCCTCCATTTCTCTCACCACTCTATTATCCCCTTCTCCCTCCATGTGCCTTGTTGTTTTTCCAGGTGACCCCTGAGCCCAGATGGAAACAGGACGTTTCTCCTGAAAAATGATTTTTTATTGATATATACATTACATTATTTACATATTTACATTATTTACATCAGTTTAGAAATCTCAATACATTATAAACTTCAATTTAAGCACCACCCAGTCTTTTATCCACAACTAAAACATTTTTCCAAAATCTCTATCAAAGTCCATTTTCCATTCTATTTAATTTCATTTAGTCTCTCATTCCATATAATCCATGAAGAATAAAATATTACTCTGTCCATTTTCTTCACTTCTTCCTGTTTACATGCACCATAATAACCTAAAACAATAAGTGAGAAGTTCACTGAAAAAACAATCGGTAAAAACAAAATGAAAACTCCAGCAAAGCTAGAACTTCCACACTGAGTGACCTCCCAAACCTCTTGTATCAGAGACACATGAGATATATGCAAATAACCCTTATGAACATCAGGTGTTTCAGCTAACTGGCGATTCTGAATGCCCATGAATTGTTTTGTTACTTTAATGGACAATTTCAAGTCAATAAAGTCAAACCACACTAGCTGTGGATATGCATATTTCGGTCTTGTTATGACCTCATCAGCACAGCACAAGCAGAGTGTTTGACTAAGCATAAGAAACACAGGGCTGTTATACCCAGCCGATGTCCGTTATCATTAGGGTCACTGCAAAAATACCCCAAACAACAAACTAAAACAATAAGTGAGAAGGTCACTGAAAAACCAATCAGTAAAAACAAAATGAAAACTCCAGCAAAGTTAGAACTTCCACTGAGTGACTTCACAAACCTCTTGTATCAGAGACACATGGGATATATGCAAATGACCCTTATGAACATCAGGTGTTTCAGCTAATTATTGATTCTGAATGCCCATGACTTGTTTCATCATTTTAATGGACAATTTCAGGCCAATAAAGCCAAACACCACTAGCTGTGGATATGCATATTCCAGCCTTGTTATGACCCCGTCAGCACAGTACAAGCAGAGTGTTTGACTAAGCATAAGAAACACAGGGCTGTTATACCCAGCTGATGTCCATTATAATTAGGGTCACTGCAAAAATATCCCAAACAAACTAAAATAATAAGTGAGAAGGTTACTGAAAAAACAATCAGTAAAAACTCCAGCAAAGCTAGAACTTCCACTGAGTGACCTCTCAAACCTCTTGTATCAGAGGAACATGGGATATATGCAAATGACTCTTATGAACATCACGTGTTTCAGCTAATTGCCGATTCTGAATGACCTTGATTTGTTTTGTCATTTTAATGGACAGTTTCAGGCCAATAAAGCCAAACCCCACTAGCTTCAGATATGCATATTTTGGCCTTGTTATGACCTCGTCAGCACAGCACAAGCAGAGTGTTTGACTAAGCATAAGAAACACAGGCCTGTTATACCCAGCTGATGTCCACTATCATTAGGGTCACTGCAAAAATATCCCAAACAGCAAACTAAAATGATAAGTGAGAAGGTCACTGAAAAACCAATCAGTAAAAACAAAATGAAAACTCCAGCAAAGCTAGAACTTCCACTGAGTGACCTCCCAAACCTCTTGTATCAGAAGCACATGGTATATATGCAAATGACCCTTATGAACATCAGGTGTTTCAGCTAATTGGTAATTCTGAATGTGCATGACTTGTTTCATCATTTTAATGGACAATTTCAGGCCAATAAAGCCAAACCCGCTAGCTGTGGATATGCATATTACAGCCTTATTATGACCTCGTCAGCAGAGCACAAGTAGAGTGTTTGAGTAAGCATAAGAAACACAGGGCTGTTATACTCAGCTGATGTCCATTATCATTAGGGCCACTGCAAAAATATCCCAAACAACAAACTAAAATAATAAGTGAGAAGGTCACTGAAAAACCAATCAGTAAACACAAAATGAAAACTCAGCTAATTGGCAATTGTGAAATTGTCCATTAAAATGACATAACAAGTCATGGGCATTCAGAATCGCTGAAACACCTGATAAGAGTCATTTGCATATATCCCATGTGCCTCTGATACAAGAGGTTTGGGAGGCCACTCAGTGGATGCACCATAATAACCAAATTCTATTATGTCCATATTTATTTGTTCAAATTTTAGCAAACCATTCACCCTATTATCTTTACATATTTCTTTCCAAAAATTATCAACTCTTTCACATTTCAAAAACACATGCTCAATAGTCTTAAACAGTCTGCATTTATTACATATTCTATCCTGCTTTTTTTGTATGGCATATTTGCCTTAACCAGCAATTTTCTAATAGACAATCTCTGTAAAAAATCATTACATTCTTTAATCTTTTTATAGTTATTATATCTCATCGTTTTATTTTTTTTTTATCTAGTTCTAAATCTTTCCATGGAACAATACAATAAAATGTTTTCATAATACTTAAGTACCATTCCATTCTATTTTTTTCACATATATTCTTTTTTATTTTCCATAACACAGTTTTGTTTTGGTACTCTTTCATTTCTTCATTCACAATGCTTTTTCTTTGTTTTTTAACTTCCATTCCTTCCCTCAATTCTTTGTATTTATAATATAGTATTATTTCTATCAAGTTTTTATTTTCCTTTTAATATCTTATATAAAATCAAATATGCTGCATGTCCTATTCAGCTTATTAAACCCAAACCTTCTTGCTGTTCTTTCATATACAAAATCCTGCTTTTGACTGCATTCAGTATAGACCCCCATATAAAAGAGAATATAATCATCATTAATTCCTTTTCATACTTAATAGGAATTATATAGATGCTAGCAACATAAGCAAATGTTCCTATTGCCATGGTGTTCAACAAGTGTGCTTTTTTCTATATGAAAATCTATATGATTTCCAAAAATTAGTCATATCCTTTACTTCTTTGAGTATGTTATCACATTGTTGTTGTCTGTATTCATTTCTTCCAAATGTTATTCCAAATATAGCTATATATTTTTCACTGAACTCAACACCTCCTATCATACCTTCAAAACCAAATCCTTTACTTTTCTCCTTATTTATACTTAAACCATTTTTTTAATTTATACTTAATTTTTCATGTACATTTTCCATCCATATTTTATTTAACAATTAATACATCATCTGCATAATTATACATTATTGGCAATTGTACTTCCTTCATAATTTTGTATCCACCACTACTTGACATTTTATTAATTTCCTTCACTATTACATTCATAACTAATGAGAAAATTACACTACTAGCTGGGCAGTCCTGCTTTATTCCACATTCTATTTTTATTTCTTCTCCAATGCAGCCATTTACATCTAGTTTCACATAGTTCCTTTCATAAACAGATTTTATTACTTGCAATATTTTTGCTTACATTATATGCCTGCAAAATTCCCCATAATAATTTATATTGAATATTATCATAAGCTTTACTTATATCTCCTATCATAACCTTCATTTCTACATTTTTATTTATGATATCAATTATTTCTCTTATTATCCATAATAACTCTTGTCTTCTTTTTCCCTTTCTTCCAAATACATTTTGGTCATATATTATATCAATTTTTTTCTGTAACCTTTTTGTTATTATTCTCATAAAAATTTTATAATCTATATTATTCAGTGTTATAGGATTCCAATTTTTTTATATCCTCTTTATTTCCTTTTTTAAATATACATTTTATAACTCCTGTATATATCTCTTTCTCTTTAACTCCAGTTTCTAACCATTCATTCATAACTTCTATAAAATTATATTTTGCCACTCTTTCATTTCTTTATACATACCATATTCAATTCTGCCCAGTCCTGTTGCAGAATTCATGTTAATGTCTTTTAGAATTTCATTCAATTTGTTCATGGTTATTTTTTGTTCTAAATACTCATTATCTTCCTTATTTAATTTTTTACCTTTATAAATTTGTTTTATGTTTTCTTCTCACTTAACAAATAATTCCAATACATATTCTTTAATTATTTCATATATTCCTTCTTGCTGTTTTATTTGCTTACCTTCCTTATTTATCCTCCTTTTATTATTTTACTCAAATATGGTGCTACCTTTTTTCTTTCCTTGTAAACAATATTTTGATAATATAACAAGTTGTTCATTTTAATTAGATTTTATATATTTCTCTCTCTTTTTCATAAAATGAACTTTTCTTCTCTAATAAGTCTCTAAAGGTTTCTTGACTTAATATCTTATATCTCTCTTTTTCTTTTCTTTTCTTCCTTATAGACTCTAAAAATACTTTTTTTTATATTTTTCTTTAAAATTAAGCCACCAAACAGTCCAATTCTCATAAAACTCCCTCAGTCATATTTTTCAGTAATTCCACAAGTTCTTTTTTCTCTTCTAAATCTAATTCATTTTCATTAATTCTCTTTATTCCTTTTCCTATTCTTATATATTCTTCATTTTCCTGTACTTTAACCCATATTGCCACATGATCTGAAAATCCAGCATACTCATTCCTTTTTTATAACTTTTAAACTATCTGATATTAAAAATGATAAATTTCTGTCCTAATTTCATTCCTTTTATAGGTCCATTGGTTATTCTCCCATACACTTAACTTTCCACTTCTCATAATTTCTTTAGCGATTTTAACATCACAATTGCTCTTTTTTCCCTTAAATTACAATCACCCACCACTATAATGTCCATATTTATACAAACATATTTAAGAATATTTTAAGCATCATTTCTCTCTCTTTTTTGTTACATATGCATATGAAGCTATAATTCTATACACATATTTTTCAATCTCATGTCTATTACCATAGTGTGGCCTAGTTTCACTATGGTTACATCTAATATTTTAATGTTTTCTTGACATAATATACAATGCCCGAGCATGTTCCTTTCCCCATGTTCCAAACTACCACACCATTCCAAAGTTTTTCAGTTTGTGTTCTTTCTTCCTATGTTAATAACCTGATATCTTCTAAAACAATAATATGTGCATCTACTGCAGCACACCATTGTAATATACCTATTCTCCTTTTAAGATTTTTCATACTGTTCAAATTTAAACTAATATTTTCAGTATTTAAGAACAGTTAGTATAATAAGATGTTTATCCCATTCCGTTTTTATTTTCTTTAAACATTATGTTGTTGAATTTTCTTTTCCTTTCTTTAACTCTTTTCCCTATCAAATTATTTTTATTTCTTACTGTGCACCAATTAGCTTCTTCCTCACTTGGCTCCTCTGTTTCTTTTTCCTTGTTACTTTCTTTAACTTCATGTATAACCTCTTTATCAGTTACATCTTTTTGTACATTTTCTTGTAGAATACATTCTACTATCTCTTTATCCTTTATGACTTCATTTTCATTTTTTTATTTCACATTCTAACCATGAATGACCAGTATTGCCACATTTCTTTGCACTTTAAATCACATTTTTTGCATTATGCCCTACTTTACCACATAAATAACATCTTTTTTATCACAGTCTTTGATTAAATTATATTTTTTTCCACAAAAATAACAAGTTTTTGGTTGACCCCTGTATTTCACAAACCCCCTATTACCATGAAAATCAATAATACTAGGTATGTGAATAACATAATTTTCCATTTTCAGTATTATTCCACATTCACATCCCTCAGTCCATAGTCCTCTTTCATCATATATTTTTGTAGTGTCTGTTACTTCTTTACACAGAGTTAACAAATGTTATTTCAGTTCTTTTGCTTCAACTTCAGTTCTAAAATGGATCATTATTCTTTTTTTGTCTGTAAAAAGCTTGCACAACATATTCTGACCATGGATAAATATTTTTCTTTTGTTCATATGCACCCAAAAAAATTTGCATGGCCTGCCCATTCTCAAATATCAATTCACAAAAAGTCTCTTTATTAATTAAAATGAATGCTCTTTTGCTTTGACACACAGAGATGCTATGACAGAGTCCCAAACCTTATACCTGTCCAAATTTTCTTCTTTTTTTACAGTTCACACGTACTGTATACTTCTTTTTTGTTTCTATTTCTTTCTTCTTTGCATCTTTCCCCACAGTTTGTGCATACATTTTTGTCTCTTGAACTTTTTCTGGCACAGTCTCTTCTCCTCCTTTTTCTTCTTCTATTTTTTCCCATGATGTCACTCCATGAAATTGCTGTTCCACTTTCTGGTTCACTTTGGTTTACCATTTCTTCCAAATAATCATCCCACAACCCTCATGACTGGAGGGTTGTAATTATGGATTTCTCAGTGGTAACTGTCTCTCCTTCAAACAATCACCTCTGAAAGTTTTCCTCTGAATCCATCTCTGTTACAGCTACAATCTCCTTTTCTTCTGCACCCCACAGCATCAGAAAAAACTTCTGGCAGCAGTTTTACCATTTCAACTACATTTTCCTCAACTTTCACTTCATTTTCAGCCAAAGCTGAATCAGCCATATTTTCTTCCTGTTCCTCCTGCCTGCCTCCGAACCTGGACAGGAAACAGGAAGTTGGGATGTGTAACACACAAATCCTTCCCCTGACTACTAAGAGTAGGGGAAGTTCCTTGATACCCTGGCCAAATTTCCTGTAGCAGTATAAATACATCTCAGGTCTCCCCTGAAAATAATTTATTAGACTAGTGGGACTAATGCTGTCAACAAAGGATAAATAAAATAAAATACAAAGAATAAATTATTTTATGCTTGAAGATACAAGTTTTTATACTTTTGTTTAAAAGTAGTCCACCATGTTGTCCAGTTCAAATAAAATCTCTCATTGATAAATGGTCATTCCATAAAAATAATCTGTTCTGTTCCATATAATCTCTTTCTAAAACTTGCCTATTAAGTTTTTTTTTAATTCCTTTCCCTTCATGTATCAGATTCATATCCCAACCTACCTCCATCCATAAAGCCAAATTATCACTTATCCATGCTGCTTTATGCCCATATTGGACTACTTTTAATGAATCAGAAACTAAAAAGCAATCTATTTCTGTAGTAACTACTCGCCTTTTATAAGTATACCCTAGTTTAGGACAGAGCCTCAATTTACCATATAACCTCCCTGACAGTGTTAACATCATTATTAATTTTACCAGTACCATTTCTCGTATTAAAGTTGAAATCACCTATTAGAATTATATCCATGTTTATACAAACATACAGCTTTAAACTTTCAGATAAATCTGCTCACTGTCTTAAACATGTATGTGCATATACAACAATTAACCAAAACATTTTCTATATTACATCGTCAATACCCCAACAGATGTTCTTACTGAAAGTCCACAAAATGAATCCAATAAAATGTTCATCTGAGTTTTCTAATTTGTGTCAGGTGTCTATATCTAAGAGGCAGCATATGTCAACATTATTTTTTTAACAAAAGATATAATTAATCTTGGGCTCTATTAATTACACTAGGCACATTTAATGAATGTATAGATATACTTCCTCTTCCCTCCTTTGCAGTATTTTGATCCTTACCTTAACTTCCTTTCTTACACTCGTTTCCCTGTAATAGAATACTTAATGTCATTATCCTCAGTTATATCATTATCCAGCCCATTACCTGCAGTGACATCACCTTTGACCTCTTCTTTATCATCTTCATCTGTGGATCCTAAATTAATTTTGTATAACATCTTCTTCTTCTTCTACAATATCACCCTCTTTTATTTTCACTCCCATATCCACTTCTGCAGTACTATATATATCATCTAAAGAAAAAAGAGCAGGCTGCTCTACTACCTCCATTTCCAATACTGCAGGACAATCAAACCAAAAACGTTCTTCCTTTTAACATTTTCTATAGAAAGTTATAACATCAGAATTAGAATGGGTCCTTTCAGCACACTGCTGCCATTTCTTTTTGTCATAGTTCTGAATTAAATGTGGAAACAATTCACAATAAAATCATATTTTTAATTGCCCATAATAAAACACATAACTCTTTCTATCACCAATAGTTATACAGTTGGGAATGTAATTTATCTTAAAATCAGTGACTTTTAACACTTCCCAAAAGTATTCCATGGTTTTCCATCATCTTATACTTTACCAGTTTCAAAAATATCATGACATATTGCAGAAAAGATCATTTTCAAATCATTGCAGCTGATATCAGAAGTATGAAACTGTACCATTATTTGTTTTTTTAAATCACTACTCCCACTCATGGTCTAGCAACAGACTCTGAATCAACCCTAGACTGGATACTTGTAACCCATCCCCAAAACTACTCTAACTCAGGCACCCTACCAAATACAATAAGTGACCACCTTCCAGCATATACCTATAGGACTCACCGTCAAGCAATCAAAAGCACTTATATAGAACATCCAGGAATTTTGCCCACTTTGACCAAAATATGTTTATAAGTATCCTAAACTCCCAAAACTGGAACCCATTAAAAATAATCCCCTTAGATGAAGCCATTGACTATTTCAGCAGAGTCTTTTTAAATACCCTCAATAGCCTAGCTCCAATGCGTACTAAATGAACTAAAATCAATCATGCCCCCTGGTTAAAAAAACTAACCAAACAAACTAACTTTCTTAGAAACAAGGCATGGAAAATATGGCTGAAAGACAAAACAAAACAAAATGAACTCAACTACAAAGGACTCCGTAACAAATCCAAAAAGCTAGTGATACAAGATAAAAAAGGTTATTTTTCTGCTAAACTATCCACCTCATATAACAATCCCCAAAACTTTTGGAAGTCTGTCTCCTCGCTACTTAACCCAGGCACCATCCAAAACCCATCCCCTGCACCAAACAAAAGTCCACAAGAAATTTCCAAAGATTTTAATAGCCACTTCATCTCTACCATTCAAAAGCTACTCAGAGACTGCCCATCCACTTGAAACATACACTTCCCACCACTAACAAAACACTCCCCCTCCCCTACAGATTACTCTATTACACAACCAGCCACCTTCTTCACTATCCAACCTGTACTCACCTCGCTAATCTTGAAACTCCTAAAACAACTCAAACCTTGTTCAATGTCTGCTGATAATTTTCCCCCAGAAAATCTGCAACTAGCAGCTAGCTCAATAGCATATCCAGTTACCATTCTCATAAATCGCTCTCTCTCTGAATCCTATGTTCCTCTTCTATGGAAAAAATGTATCATTACCCCACTACACAAAGGGGGAAACTCCCATGATCATTCTAACTACCGTCTTATTTCTATACTCTCCCCACTATCAAAAATCTTGGAAAAATGTGTTCACTTACAACTACTTAAACACCTCTCAAATAATGCTCTTCTATCCCCTACCCAACATGGTTTCCAGCCAGGGCATAGCACCATTACTGCCCTGTTATCTTTCACAGACTGTGTCAACAAAGCCTTAGATGTAGGCCATCTGACCTCAGTAATCATACTAGACCTATCTAAGGCTTTCGACACAGTGCCACACACTAAGCTAGTAAACCAACTATCATGACTAGGTTGCTCCTCAAAATCCCTCAACTGGTTTACCTCTTACCTACAGAACAGGGAACAATCAGTAAGGTGGTTAAATGCACAATCCTATTACTAACCTAACAATATAGGAGTACCACAAGGATTCATTTTAGGTCCATTACATTTCAATATTTTCATCAATGACCTGCACAAATCCCCCAAAATCCAGAATCTCATCCAATATGCCGATGGTTCAACAGTGATATCTACCTCCAACAATTTCTCAGACCACCTCACAGTTACACAACAGGCTTTTACTTCTATTGAATCATGGCTTTATAATGCACAATTTATGCTAAACCCCAAAAAAACTAAACTTCTACTTTCTTCTACAAAATCACTTGACATTGACTTTAAAATCCTTGCTAAAAATGGCACAGAAATAGAACTAGTGAAAACAGCCAAACTACTATGTATAACAATAGATAAACTCACATACGAACCACACATCCTAACTAACATTTCAAACTAGGTAAACTATATCGCCACTTGGATAAAAATGCCAAAATAAAACTAGCCAGTACCCTAAACATCCCCTCCCTTCTATATGGTAGTGCCATTTTTATTAATCTGCACACAACCCTTAGTAATAAATTACAATCCTGTTACAACAAAATAGCCAAATTTGCCTCGGAAATACCACACTGTTCTCATCACTGCCATGCCATCACCAAGCTGCTAAAATGGCTAGAGTTTCCCCACCATCTACAATACACCCAACTAACCTTAGCCCACAAACTAATTTCTAAACCAAATGACTGCCCTGCCCTCAACTCAATCCTACAAACATATACCCCCACAAGAACACTAAGATCTTCCTGTAAACACATGCTTACTGTAACTAAACCCAGGAAACGAGCAGGACAATGTCTGTTCTCCCATACCATAGCTAGACTATGGACTAACCTTCCATCAGAAATCACCCAAACTGACCACCCAAAAACTTTTAAAGTAGCTCTAAAAACATATTATCTAAACAATCCATCCTGCACCTGCCTCAGGAGCAAACCACCTTAAAAAGTACATTTCACCAAATGCTTTGAAAAACCCAGTCTGCACATTTTACTAGTGTATTCCTACTATACAGGATACCAAAATCTTAACAAAGAAAGCAATGTTTCTTAGTCCATACCTTGTCTATTAATGTAACATTCATCCTATTGTAAGGATTTTTCTAGTTCAATTTAATGTAAATCCTAAGAAATGTAAATTGTAATATGTTTTTCTCCCTGTTATATCTGTAATACTTTCATTGTATTTTAAATAATGTCTTTCTTTTGTAATACTTGTGGAGCTTTTCTCTCCGGGCCTCCAATGAAAATGGGTCTCTGACCCAGTGGACTTTCCCGGTCAACAAATGTTAATAAATAAATAAATAAATAATTTTCCATGACTGGAAGAAAGATTTTCTATCATAAGTAACTAAAAAAAGTTCAGCCAGTTCCACATTTCCCATTCTAATATGTATAAAAGACCTAACATCTTTTATAGAAATACTTGTAGGGACAACAATATTATACCACACAGATTAGAAATGTATGGATTGTCCTTCCTTTCACTGGTAGTGAACTACTAGGCTTCCCACTTGCATGAAGTAATAGCTACAGATGACTCCCTTTTGGCTGTCACAATCTTCAGTAAGTTCTCATAGCAGAAGTGAAAGGCAAATTATCTGCCACTAAAGTCTCTTCTATTTTTTTTTTTGTACACCATCATGTGTTTCCATGTTCATGTTAGACGAACCTTGACTTATGCCCTCTGATATCCTCAAATGATGCACAGGAACTTCTGGAATGCATGACGGTTGAAGGGTGTGAGCATTATTATCCATTATTTGGCTCCTTCAAGCTGCAGCAACATCCGAGGGTTCAGACTTTTTTAACATTTTCAATAAAGTCTTTTCATGTAAAGTACTTCTTTGTTCTGCAGTAATTACAACAACCATCACAAATGTCTGCCATGCCTCCTATCCCCTCCTCATGAGTATGGTTAGTGGAATGCTGTGCAATATGGGTGAAATCTCAATTCCTTTGGAGATCAGTGGCCTCAGAGTTGATTACAATAGGTTGGTGGTATAGAGAGTGATATTCTTTGCAAGATGGTCAGGGCATTTTGCCCTAACCCTTTCCCCTTGTACTGACCACTGCACTCCCACCACAGAAATATATATATATATATATATATATATATATATATCTGGAGCATTTCTCCCTGGGCCTCCGCTAAAAACAGGCTCTGTGTGCATGTGTGCATATATATATATATATATATATATATATATATATATATATATATATATATATATATAGTGTGTATGTGCACACACACACACACACATATATATATATATATATATATATATATATATATTTGTGTCTATAATCTAGCCACCCATGGATCAGATATAATGGCATATACAGCTGATTTCTTAACAAAAATCTCCATGTCCCATTTCAAGATACAGTTATCTTCTGTAAGTATTACAACTCTCCAGAGCTGACTGAAAAAGTGTCAGATTTCATTGTTACTTTATCATGGAAACAGTCTGAATTAAACTTAAACAAGATCTGAACAGGAGCTGAACAAAAAATGACTCCTGTTTTGAAAGTGGATACATTTTGATATTATGCTTTTTGTATTTTTTCAGTCTGTTTTACATGCCTCTTTAACTGATTTCCAGGCATTGCACCATTTAAATAAGATTTATTTCAGTTGCCTAATCTATTAATATCTCCCATCTGTCTCTCTCTGTCTCTGTAAGGTCATTCTGACACACAATAAAATGTACTCTTTGGAAATCTCGGAGTTCTGCATGTCTTTACCTTATCAGTGTTTTGGCCTGAAGGCTATTAGCTCTCTACTCAAATTGCTTATGTAAAATATAAAATAAAGATATAGGCCTGCTTCAAAATGGCTGCATTTACAACCCTCTGCAAAGAGAATACTGCATTTATTTAAGATCTATTTTAATCAAACTATATTCATGTAAAGTCTATTTCAACAACCCTATATTTATGTAAGACATAAGATTTACAATAAGATAGCAATGGGGGGAAGCTGTTGTTTTGTACATATATCTGATCAGTTTCTGCAGTTACAAAATTATGAGTGCTCATTTTACCAGTAGCTCAAAATACTCTCAATTTTTCTTTGTTGGCTTGCATTGGATCTATTTAATATAAAATAGCTTAGAAAATTACAAATGCAGTATCTATTTATGTGGATTCCATCACTCACACATAGTTTTAAATTCATAATATTGTTATAGACTGTGTGTGTGTGTGTGTGTGTGTGTGTGTGTGTGTGTGTGTGTGTGTGTGTGTGTGTGTGTGTGTGTGTGTTTGAATAAGATAAAAAAAATCAACTCTTGTATTTATTTTCTAGCATATATTTTACTTACTGAACCAAAAGCTCCATATACTGTCCTTGGAAGCATCTTCAATAAACCAACACCTCCAAAAGAAACCCTCATGATGAAAGGTGATGGCATTCTTATCATGTGCTCTGACGGGTTCACCCTGCAAAACATAATAATTATGGTTAGTTTTACTAACAATCTGCCGTGCTTAAATAGAAGATTTTATCATCCAAAACATATCTTGCTTAGCTTAAACATAACATCTGTTGTCAATAATAAAGCAAGTTTGGTACCAATAATTACTAAAATCCTATAAAACAATCAAGAAATCAAAGGCTTTATGTGAATGGTGATATACAGATAGACAATGCCCTCATGTATATATTCACAATGTGTTTACATAACGATATCAATTAAAACTCATCTTTAATTTTGAAAAAAAGTTAAAATCAGTAAGCATCATATGTAATCATTGTTTACACAATAGTAGAATACAATTATGGTTTTATCCTTAGAAAGTCTTTTTTTTATTTTTCATATTATCCTTTCCTCCTAGTAGATGATGCCACCCTGATATATAGCTGTTTTTTATTGCTTAGAATCCACTTCATTTATAGTAAACATCACATATTTACTTAGTGTATGTTTATAGTTTCTGGTATATAACTAATGTTTTTCTTCCTGTGCTGCTCTTCATATATCAGTGGATTCTTCATAGTGTTTCTATTATACACATTCTTTATTAATTTTGTCCAAAATGTATTTTTCAAACATTTTGTTGCAATAGAATTTTATAGAGTTCTTGGTATACTTCAACTCACATGACCTATGTCATTGTAACAAGTGATTATTTCTGGAGTAACTATACTATTGGAAAGACTGAAGTGGTTCTCAAGAGCCTGGGCTTAAGTCCAAAAATTTTTTATTTTATTTATTTTTTTGTTTCCATCAACCTGTCATCAGCTATGCCCCTGGCCTCATTATTTGGACCAGAACCCTGCAAACAGAGACATCTTTAATGAAAGCAGTTGGAGGGAATGTGGAATGCTGACACAAGATCAGTGTGTCTTGATATGGCACCATTCTGTCAGCTACAAAGGGCTTTTTTTTAATGTGCTACCAACTGTTCCACCATTCTCAATGTGCATTACCTATGTACATGTCTCTGAACTAGTATCATTGGTCTCTACTAAAAACTGCTAGCCCACAGGTATAAATCCCACCCCTCTCTCCTGTATTAGGTGAGTTAGAAAAAATGCTTCTCATCTCTAGTACTCTGGCTGAAAAGTCAGTAATCAAGTTTGCTAATCAGATCCAAGGGACCAAATTCTAAGTCAGGACTCATCCTTGTAGATAACACAGTGAGTTATATGTAACATTTTTCAGTTGTGTTTGAGAATATACGTGTGACTGTCCTTCTTGACCAAAACAAATACAATCTTGTGAAGGCACAGCATTTGCACTGGGAAATATTAATATGCTTTGGCACATTCAGATTTCAGATGGTAGGAATATCAGTCATTTTGTCAACCAGAGATCAGGAGAACACTGTTTAAATCTGGTAGATGAACTATCACTTCACTGAATTTTGCACTAAAAATTGTAATCAAGGGATAAAACGAACTGCATTCATCACTGAGAAAGATGCATATTGTATTACTTTCTGTAAAGTAACTAATTCTGATATTACAAAACATCAAAGAAAAGAAACAAACCAAAAAAACAATGCAATTTTCACTGAAGAAGTGATGCAGTAGTGTGACCCATACTCAAGCGGCTGCCCTCAGCCCTAAAGAGCTTTCCAAACATTGTTAAACCTGGCCATACCCACTGACTGACTACTTCTACCAAACCCTATAGTAATATACAGTCTCAGGAGTTCAACTATAGAAAACTTCAACTTACTATTAAAGAACAAACCTTCCAGTATAATAAATCTCTGGTTCAGCATCCCTGCAGTATATGTAATTCCAAAATAGTTTAATTTATACAAAGTTGTAATAATTAGCAATAGAGAGCTCACAGGTTTAGATGACACCAGGTTAGGATAGTTAATGGCCTCCCTATCACAGTTAATGTTTCTTCACTATAGCAAAAAACCCTGGCAACTGCAATTATCCCCCATGTTGTTCTACCCATAAGAATAGATGAGATAATTTATGATACCTTTTGTCTAAATGCATTACAAGCCACGTGCTTGGAATGCTCTGCTAACCCCTTCCCTCTTCTTATAACTCTTCTGTTATCAATGTTCTCCACTCTTTCAAATAGCTGTGCTAGAAAATACATTTATATTAGACCAACTAATATGTATTTGTATATTATTCTCTAATTTTTCTGCATGCCCTGATATCTGGTACCCTACGTCTCCCCACCCCTGCTGCTCATAGTGTAAAAACATTACTTACCAGCCTTCCTCTGGAACCACCTTTAATTAATTCGGTAACACAATACTTTGCTTGTTCACCTACCCACATTTCCAACCCACCCCCAAATTATCTACAACTATGCTATCTAGGCACCACTTACCAAAGTCTAGGCCAATCATAAGACTCAGTTACATTAAACCAATATACTCCCTTCATCATCCCTTGTTCCTGTAATCCATGCAGTAGTCTCAACCCACAGCCACTACCCATGCCCTATAAAATTAGACACAATCCTACTTATACCATGTCTCAAAAATCACATTTATCTACTCACTAAAGTGCACGCATGAACATATAAACTATCCAACTTATTGCAGAGATACCACCACAGTGAAACCAAACAATCTCAATAAAGTACTAGCATCTACTTTTTTCTAATCACAGGGTGCTAATCCTACTGCTACACCTAACTTCTCTCCTCATTGAAAATCAGATCACAGAATATCATATGCTTCTTTATATTAACTATGTTACTTCCAACAACCATTTAAGTTACTTTAATAATACCAACCACACCTATAACCTCCACCCAATAGCTCAGCACTTGCATAGCATCTACCTTTTTAAGCCTATTTACAACTCTAATCTTTGATAAGACCACTCTGTTCCAAAGAAAAAGGTCTACTTATTCTTACTAAATCACAAAATCTGCCATGGATGCTCTTTTCTTCACCCATGTCTCCAAACCATGGAATACCCTCCCAGCTCAATAACAAACACACTTTCAAATTGAACCTTAAACCACTCCTAACTGAATCCCAGACTAGCTCGTGTATATCACCTGGATAGTGTCAGCAAGATATCTTTCTGCCCATACTATTCTCATAATCTCTTCTGTACATATACAGTATCTCACAGGTGCTCTACATTTACCCCCCCCCCAACCTACACTATCCACCTAAGGTGTCTCCACAAACCTTGTCTCTCCTACAGTTCTACTCTATAACTAGCACACCTTCCACACTGACTTTGCCTTATACTCCTCTCCTTCCTCTCCATTACCCTTCCTCCAGCATTCTCTCTCCGGTAAACACTGTCCTACACTCTTCTTCTTCCACCTCCATATAAACTTCTGTCATTTCCTACTTCCTTCCCTTCTTGACAGATCGTTATATTTTCTGCTTCATTACATAAGCTAAAACTTTCTCTCTCTACTAGTATATAATCTGATTTTTTCTTTAAAGAAGCTAACATACTCCCATGTAATATCACTATTGTGTATCACATGCATCCCTAAACATCTCTTTACCTTTCCTTAGAGTCTTCCAGTTCACCAATTACTCCTACTTTTGTGCAAGGGGATGATTGTTGCTGTTCTCCATTCATCCGGCACAAAGCCTGTTTGGGGGCTGATACTGAATAGCTTCTGTAAGGAGTCTGCCAAATCCTATTCAAGGCTGGCTAGTAGGCAGCCCACTATGTTATAAAACTCCATATAAATAGTGTTTTAAGCCTTGGATAGTGCCTTAAAGACTTGGGAGATTTGAAAGGAAGCTGTAGTTGCAGGTCTGTGATCTGGAAATATAGGAAGGGAGATGGGGGTGTATTTAGAGTTAAATTTGTCCTGTAGTACATTGTCTATGTCCTCTGGGACTAACTTTGTGATACCTCTTACTATTAGCTCTGCACAGTGCCTGGGTCTGACTTTGTGATAGCATTTACTATTAGTTCTGTGCAGTATCTGGATCAGACTTTGTGACATCACTTACTATTAGCTCTGCACAGAGCCTGGGTCTGACTTTGTGATAACACTTACTATTAGTTCTGTGCAGTGTCTGGATCAGACTTTGTGACATCACTTACTATTAGCTCTGCACAGTGCCTGGGTCTGACTTTGTGATAGCACTTACTATTAGTTCTGTGCAGTGTCTGGATCAGACTTTGTGACATCACTTCCTATTAGCTCTGTACAGTGCCTGGGTCTGACTTTGTGATAACACTTACTATTAGTTCTGTGCAGTGTCTGGATCAGACTTTGTGACATCACTTACTATTAGCTCTGCACAGTGCCTGGGTCTGACTTTGTGATAGCACTTACTATTAGTTCTGTGCAGTGTCTGGATCAGACTTTGTGACATCACTTCCTATTAGCTCTGTACAGTGCCTGGGTCTGACGTTGTGATAGCACTTACTATTAGCTCTGCACAGTGCCTGGGTCTGACATTGTGATACCACTTGCTATTAGTTCTGTGCAGTGCCTGGGTCTGACTTTGTGATAGCACTTACTATTAGCTCTGCACAGTGCCTGGGTCTGACTTTGTCATAGCACTTACTATTAGGTCTGCACAGTGCTTGGGTCTGACATTGTGATAGCACTTACAATTAGCTCTGCACAGTGCCTGGGTCTGACATTGTGACAGCACTTACTATTAGGTCTGCACAGTGCCTGGGTCTGACTTTGTGATACCTCTTACTATTAGCTCTGCACAGTGCCTGGGTCCGACTTTGTGATACCTCTTACTATTAGCTCTGCACAGTGCCTGGGTCTGACTTTGTGATAGCACTTACTATTAGTTCTGTGCAGTGCCTGGGTCTGACTTTGTGATAGCACTTATGATTAGCTTTGCACAGTGCCTGGGTCTGACTTTGTGATACCTCTTACTATTAGCTCTGCACAGTGCCTGGGTCTGACTTTGTGATAGCACTTACTATTAGTTCTGTGCAGTGTCTGGATCAGACTTTGTGACATCACTTACTATTAGCTCTGCACAGTGCCTGAGTCTGACCTTGTGATAGCACTTATTATTATCTCTCAACAGTGCCTGGGTCTGACTTTGTGACATCACTTACTATTAGTTCTGTGCAGTGTCTGGATCAGACTTTGTGACATCACTTACTATTAGCATTGCAGAGTGCCTGAGTCTGACCTTGTGATAGCACTTACTATTAGCTCTGCACAGTGCCTGGGTCTGACTTTGTGATACCTCTTATAATTAGCTCTGCACAGTGCCTGGGTCTGACTTTGTGACATCACTTACTATTATCTCTGCACAGTGCCTGGGTCTGACTTTGTGACATCACTTACTATTAGTTCTGTGCAGTGACTGTATCAGACTTTGTGACATAACTTACTATTAGCTTTGCACAGTGTCTGGGTCTGACTTTGTGATAACACTTACTATTAGTTCTGTGCAGTGTCTGGATCAGACTTTGTGACATCACTTACTATTAGCTCTGAACAATGCTGCACATTATTACTGAGGTTTCTAACACAAAGAAGTCTTTGTGGTTATTCTTCACCTGGTTTATAGGACGATACTAGGCTATTGGCCCGGTGGTGCATATAAGCCTAGCCAAGAATTTTGCCCATTTTCTCACAAAGTCAGCACCTGTTGGCACATCTCTCTCTTTCTTTGATTTGGTCAGGATCCAGAGTTCCCTGTTAAATTTATCAAGAGCATTTTTTAGTGTCTTGAGAGTTAAATTTATTTTTTTGTGCAATGAGTTTTTCCTTTTATTATAGAGCCTGTTCATATTTGGGTTCCACAACAGAAATGTATTCTTAATTTTGGCATTGTATTTACTTCAAAAAGGGACAGATGCATCTAAGCAGCTGTTTAATGTGGATAGAATTTGGTGGTAAAGGATTCTATATAAGCAGTGGTGACAACAGGTTGGAAGGGGATTTGGAATTTATTTAATGCCATCACTCAGATTTAACAGATTAGCTTTTGCATAATCTCTGAATACAAAGGTATTGGAAAATTCTTCTGGCTTCAGCCTTATGGTTAATATGACTGGTTGCTATGCTGATTTGACTAGAAAGGAAGAAACAATTGGTTCATAGGTGTGTACTAGGCTAATGGCCCTGGAGCCTTTACAAGCCTAGCCCATTGAAGTGCTCTGGCATCATGCAGCCCAACGTTAGTTCCCAGTGCCTCTATCAAATACAGCCACTGGAGTAATCCCCAGGATGAACTTTCTATTAGCCAGCCACTCATCAAGATTTCTCTTGTAGAGGGACAGTGAGGTGCTCTGCTTAACATGTTTGGGAACTCTATTCCAGAGCATGGGCAGTCTCTGGGTGAGGAACCTGTCCCTCCAGCAAGTTCTGTTTATTGTGGTAATGAGGTTAAGGTTACTTGAGCATGTGATGTGGAGGGATTGGTATTTCTTCAGATGTAGCATTTCTAACAGAGCTGGGTCAGACATGGCTTTGTAAGTCAATCAGAGATCGCCTCTAAGTAGGTGATATGAGACAGAAAATAGCTGGAGTCTTTTGACTCCGTCCATGTAGGACATGTGTTTACGGCCTAGGATCCACTTTCTGAGGTACTTTTGCAGCCTCTCCAGCTGTTGCAGGTGTCTAGTGAGGTACATGCCAAATGGGGCATTATACTTGATGACTGGTCTAATGATGGAAGAGTAGAGAGAGATAATGACCTCTTTCCTCCTGTATACAAAACCCTTGGCAATGAGAAGTGCCACATAGAAGGACTTTCTGACCACAGTGGCAATGTGGCGGTCAAAGGAGAGGTTGCTGTCAACCTGCATCCCCCAGATCTCTTATAATGTCTTCAGTGTTGAGTGGGCTCCCATCGATGTGGTAATTAGTGGGAACTGAGTTTTTACCAAAGGGGATGACGATGCATTTTTTTGGCATTAAGCTTAAGGCCATGGTTTCGACACCAGTCACTGGTCTCAGTGAGGCCTTTCTGTAGGATGTCTGCATCACTTGGGGAATTAATAATGGCTCCCAACTTGCAGTCGTCTGCAAACTTGGTCAGCCAGATTTCCTTTGTGTTGGCCTGGACTTCTGAGAAGTAGATGATGAACAGGAGAGGACCCAGGACCAAACCCTGTGGGACTCCACTCGCGACTGGTAGGCAGTCTGACTTGGAGTCTGCTACTTTCACATTGTGTGTTCTCTGAGCCAATTTTCTCTCTACCCAGTGATATACAGGATGATGCCTAGTTTGGTGAGTTTATCAATAATTCCCAAGTGAAGAATGGTATCAAAAGCCTTGGCCAGATTGAGGTAGGCTGTAAGCACTGCCTTACCTTCATCCACAGCCTTGGTGACTGACAAAGAAGTCAACCAGGTTGAGCAGGCATGCTCTCTCTTCCACAAAGACAAATTGCGTGGGGTCTAATGTTTGGAGATTTCCTATATCTTTGTTAATGGTCTATATCACATAGTTGAAGTTCCATAACTCCGAACACCTAATGGTCAAACCATTATGTTTGAAGTTACAGAATTTCGACTACATAAAAAAAAAAATAAAAAAACAACAGACAGCAAAATAAATTGTAAGCAGGGGGGCAAGCCTCCCTACACTCCTCACATGGGGGGCTATGCCCCCCACAGCCCCAGCTGCTTAAATATACCAACTCCAAAATCGCACCATATTGAAGTGAATGGAAACCTCCGCTTATGGAGATTTCCCTTCAAATGCTCGAACTTTTACCAATTCGAAACAAACCACGACACCAAGCCTGTATGGAAGGAACATGAGGAGAAAAGTATTAGCGTACTCTACTTTAATGACTGCTTTCATCCACATAGACTTCCTCAGAGACAAAATTCTCACAATGCAAGTACACTTAAAAAGCATAAATAAAAATAAAAAAACAAGTGAAAAAAGATTGTAGAAACAAAACCACTAATCCAATAAAACGATTGTGTCAGCACACAGGTTGCAAGTCCATAAAACGTTTATTGTATAAATTCCACAAGCACTTTCACCCTAACTCAATTGTAGGGCTTTTTCAAGTGTAAAAACAGTGTAATTGCTAAATCAGCCATCTTTAAATAACTTCATTTTAAAAAAGGCGCCAAAACCATTCTGACCTAAATTTAAAGTAACCACGCACATTTTTACAGCTGTCAAGTTTACACAAGTAAATTCACTTTGTTTACCAAACATTAATAAACTTGATAAAACTTTGAATCAAAGTAGTATAAAATAACACAAAATAACAGCTCTATCTAAAAAAGAAGAAGAAAAGGATGTCAAAAATTTAAAATACTTTAAAATTATGTTAAACAATACAATCAAAATATTACTTTAATAATTATTTCAGTGGTTGTTTTAAGTAATTATTTTGATAAATCTTCTGCTTTTTTAATCAAATAAGGCTTAATAGAAATATGCTCATTTAGTCCCGGGGGGTGGGCGGCATTCAATCTAATTTGCCAATAGGTCTCCCTACAGCATAGCCAATTCTCCCAATCTCTCCCTTTAGGGTCAATAGGTACTTGTTCAAGAATCCCAAAACGAAAGCCAGTGTGTTTAGGCTCCATTTGTAAATGTTTACTTAATGCATTATTAATATTCCCTTTTTTTATGTTATATAAATGTTCATAAATTCATTTGTTCAACGCTCTCTCTGACTTCCCTATGTAAAAACTAGGACAGTCTCTACACAGGGCTAAGTACACAATACCCTTAGTATGACAGTTACCCTTCTTTAAATAAATCCTTCTGTTGCCATAATTTTTTAAGGTGATGGGTACTTTGTCCATAATGTATCTACAATACCCACACGTACCACACCTACTAGTTCCCTTGTCCAAAGTAGTTGTACATCTATAATTGTTACTTTCTAACACTTTTTTCAGATTTGTTCCTGTTTTATAAACAAAGTTAGGATGGTCACCTACTTTGTGTACTAAGTCCTTATTGTGCTTTAAAATCTTCCAATTTCTCTGAATGAGGTCCTTAACTTCCCTTGTAATGTTACTGTGTTGAAGAACCATAGCTCTTTTAAAAGCTTGTTCACTATCCACTTCATGACCTTTTACAGTTTCCAATGGTTTCCCCAAAATAGGAGAATATCTAGTTGCACGACCATTTATAATTTCTTCTGACACTTCCTTTATTAACCTATCATGGTAACCCCTTGAACTAAATAAATCAAAAATAAAATCAATTTCCACTAAAAAATCATCCCACTTTGATGTCATCCTGGCCGCTCTTACCATTTGGCCCTTGACTATACTCCTTTTTTGTTTCCAGGGGCGGTCACTATTGTAGGGGAGGTATGAATTACTGAAAGTATTTTTCCTATAAATTCTCGATTTTAGTCCCCCATTAGTTTTATTTAACCTCACATCTAAATAATCAATTTCACCCTGGTCAAAATTAAATGTAAATTTTAAGAATCCAGTGGTGGAATTTAAAAATTCAACAAACTCCACAATAATGTTTGCTGGTCCTTCCCAAATAATAAACAAATCATCCAAGAAGCGTCGGTATAATTTGATGTTGTTGTTGTAAAAATCTGAAAGAAACAAATACTGCAACTCCCATTGTAAAAGGACAAGATTAGCGTAGATGGCGGCACAAGCTTCCCCCATAGCTACGCCTCTAACCTGCTTGAAAGTTTCCCCCTCAAAATACACAAAATTGTTTTCCAACACAATTCTCATTAGTTCTATCAACAGGTCAATATCAAAGCTCAAGGTAGACTTTCTGTCCTTCAAAAGTAGCCAAAAGTAATCTAAACCCTCATCAGTTGGAATACAGGTGAATAGGTCAACCACATCAATGGTTAAAAAGTACACCTCACCTTCATAAGACTGCAGTGTCAAATCATGTAAAAAATCCCAAGAATTCTTCAACATATGCTCATACTGATCAGGGATGTGTTTAAGTGTATGGTCCAAAAAAGATGCAATAGCATATGTTTTAGACCCCTTCCCTGACACAATTGGCCTATATGGAGGGTCAGTTGTACTTTTACAGATCTTTGGAATTCCAAAAAAAGTCACTAGTCTTGGTTTCTTAATGGTCAACATAATACCAATCTTTTCATCCAGTCTACCTTCCATGATAAATTCTTCTATGGCTAGATCTATTTTCTTTTAAGAGATGTTGATCTCATTCGTAGAAACTGGAATGTAGACATCAACTTCCCCCAGGATGTTCAAAACTTTACTAGAGTAATCAAAAGTGTTGACCAAGACCATACCGCCCCCCTTATTGGGTTTCATAATTCGAATCAACCTGTCATTGAGTAAGTCCTCCAAGATATGTTTTTCCTTTGTGATCAAATTAGCCTTAAACAAAAACTTTTTCTTAATTTTTTTATCTACACTCAGTTCATATAAATCTGATGCACATGTCTCTTCAAATACATGTAAAGCTGGATGGAGAGGAGGGTTGAATGTACTAGCCTTTTTAAAGCTAGTTGTATCATAGCCATTGGTCTGCTCAAACATTAATGCAAAATTTAATTTTCTAGTGTACAGTTTTAACTCTATGAGAGTATCACAAACATCAAATCTAACTGTTGGAACAAATTTAAAACCTTTTTCAAAAAGGTGAAAATGTTCTTCATTAATCTCAATCCCACTTAGGTTAAAAATTTTAAAACCATTGTAGGAATAAGTCACTTTGTCAGAATCAATAACTATTTCCCTATTTTCTTTATTGTCCAAGTTAATCATTACACTTTTTCCTTCTTTTTTGTTTTCACTTGGTTCCTTCCTCTTCCCTTCCCCCCAGAAAAATCCTATTCATTCAACTCTTTTTCTTCACCTCCCTCAGCCATGTCGGTAGTGACTACCACATCTTTGTCAGCATCCACTTAAAAAGCATGCCCAATTACAAAAACGATGATGTCATAATAAGTTAATTATTCCAATAAAAATCATTACAATGCCAATTATTGTGATAAAAAAACTGAACAACCATAAAAACTTTATAAATACAAAAAAAATGTAGTTTATTATTTCTCAACATGTCTCCTATGATTTTTTAAAAAACATTTGATATTAATAATATCATTCAGTCCAAGTTTATGATCTGCTTTGAATTTAATTTGCCATCTAGCTTCCCTTTGTTCTAAATAGGCTTTGAAATCTCCCCCTCTTTTGTCATGTTGACCTTGTTCCAAGATGGAAAATAAAAACTTATTAAAACCTGTGCATTCCACACTATGCTTATATAGGGCATTATTCAAATCTTTTCTTTTTATGCTGTACATGTGTTCCCTAATCCTCTTAAATAAATGTCTGATGGTCATACCTATGTAGAATTCCAGATATTTATCACAGATGGACACATAAACAACCCCCTGAGTTTTACAATTAAACACTCCTGGGACCCCAATGGTATATTCTAAATGGGAAAATTCGATGGAAATTTATTAATAGCAGGGGACCACCAGATTGACTTCCTTTTTTTTGGCGGAGAGCATCTTGGTTCCACTGGGTATGGCTAGTTCCATGCATTTATGCACATGTATTTTCCATTGGCATGGGTGCTGTGAAGTTTGGAGAAGTTTTTCAAGGTGATTACCTTTGCAGGGGGTGTGGGTGAGATGTGGATTTCCATGGTGATTAGTTTATGGTCGGATCTGACCAGGGAGGGATTGACTACTTGTGTAGAGCAGCAGTCACCCATGTTAGTAATAACCTGGTCAAGGATGTTGCTTCCTCTAGTGGGGGTCAGAATGAGGTGGTCCAGGGCATTGGAACTGAATTCTAGGAAGCGTTTGGCCAGTGTTTTGGTGATTGAGTAGTTTTCACAGTTGATGGAGGGGTAGTTGAAGTCTCCTTGTATGAGAGTGTTGGGTTGGACCTTGATAGATTCCAGGGTGCTTAGAAATGTGCAGTGAGAGTCTAAGGACAGGGTTGGGGACCTATAGCAGGCTATGACCTGGATCACTGTCTTACCCAATGTTAGTTGTACCTGAAGTATCTCAAATGCATTATACTGGGCTACTAGTCTGGAGGTGTGCATATCCTTTATGATTATGGAGACACCACCACCTTTGGAGCTTCAGCCTATTTTTTGGGGCCAAAAGATGTGGAATGAATTATAGCCTGGTAGAGCAGGGGTGCTTTCTGCCACTTTAAACCAGGTCTCCATTACAGCACAAATGTCGATGTTCTCCATTTTGAGGAGTGCTTTGAGGGAGTGCATCTTGAGATTTAGACTTCTACTATTGAGCAGCATGGCCCTCAGTGTACATTTATTTATAGCTGTTACAGTGGTAATTTGGTGTTTAGAATACCGCCTAAAAAAGGCACTATAGGGGTGGCAAGAGCCTTAGCCAGTACCCAGAAATTCAGAGGTGACAGATGCAGGCCATCTCTGGCAAAGCATTGAGGTCTGTCAATTATGTCATCCTAAGCAGACAGACAGACACTGGATTCCCTTAGAATGACACTAGAAATTTAGCCAATTGTTGAAGTTAATTTTTTTTTGTTTGTACTGCGGTATCATTCTGGGTGAAGGTAGGGTACTGCTCAGGGCTAGAGTCATACCTGCCTGAGCCACATAATCCAAGAGCTCCACCATGTCTCTTTTCATGTAATCCAGGGAGATGCATCTCAGGTCATTCACATCCACATGGACAATGACAGAGTCATACTTGTACTTGTTGTGGAGGGGAGTAAAGCTGTCCCATATCAGTAAGGACCAAGTCCAGGATTTTATCACCCCTTTTTGAGGTAGGTACTAGCTGGTCTAGAGACTTTGTATTGATAAAGTCAGTAATTTCTAAGCATACATACTTTAGGTTGTATAAGCCTCCCAGTTAATGGAGGGGTAGTAGAAGTCTTGTGGGAGAATAGTGTTTGGCTTAGTGCATAGGTACTATATACTTGTTAGGTAGTGGGTAAGGCTGAGAGGGATATAGAGGGTGATCCTCTAGGGGAATAGGTGCAGGCTACCCCGGGCAAAGCAGGTGGGACTATGTACATCTCTTCCCAAGCAGGTATATATTGTACCCCCTTAAAATGACACTAGAAGATAAGTGAACTGTTGAAGCCGGTAATCTGTTTGCCTGTATTGTGGCATCATTCTTGCTGATGGTTGAATGTTGCTCAGGGCTAAGTTTATACCTTCTTCTGATACATATTCTGAAAGTTCTAGTATAACTCTCTTCATATGGTCCAGGCTGATACATCTCAAGTCATCTACACTCACTTGCACTGTGACTATGTTATATATGTACTTGTGTTCCAGGGACTTGAGTGTGTGTGTGATATGGCCTTGATGGACAGCTCCCCATGGCCTTCTCTTTGCACAGGTTAGTGAGTGGTACAGCTGTTTATTTCACTGCTGACTAGGATATTGAACAGTATGGAGGTTTGTTTTATGGGTTTTAATCTGAAACAATGTGACTCATAGATGTTTGTTTCCTGGTGGGTGCTGCCTGTATTTTGTGTGTTTGTGAGGTTGCTGAGGGTACTTGTTTCTTATGTCACATTTAGGAAACTTTTATGGTTTAGGTAGGTTACTTTTAAGTGCCTCAGCATTTGTAGTTCTATGTGGTTGGTCTGAGCTGTGTGTGTTTGGTTTACTGTGTGGTACTGTCTGGTACTCACAACCTGCTTTTTGTTTGTAATGGTTTCATGTGAGAGCTTTGCTTCCACTATTATTATATAACTACATTTCTCACATACTGTGTCAGTAACATAAGACAATTGCTACATTGTCTCAGGATGCTCATTTTAATCCAGCTTGCTACAGAGACAGTTAAAAACAGCAAATTCAGGGCCTCTTCACAGAAATACTGAGGGTAAACATTTAATCTCCTAGTTAATGTTTCATGTGGCCTAGTTAATGTTTCATCTGGCCTTCATGGACAGCTGCCCATGGCCTTCTCCTTACTGGTAAGTGTGCATAGCAAAAATTTGGTTTGAGCACCAGCACCCGGTAGTTAGTAAATAATTTGTCTAGAAGGCTATGAGAATGGCTTTAGGCATGCAATTTTGTAGTTTATACAGCTTTAGCTGGGAGGTGGAGTTAATTAAGGTTTCAAAGACAGAATTTGAAAATGAAAGTGCCTCCATCTGTTGAATACAGCATTGTGCAGACCACCCGCCAGTGCTAAGGTGAAAGAATCAATAAAAAAACAACTAGAACTTCAACCAATGATATCTATACCACATGACTAAATTAACCTTTGCCACCGAATAATCACTACTTCTCTCAGCAAGTTTACACTCTGACTAGAAAACCAACTTTAACTGTACTTTAAAGTAAAAGTAAATGCAAGAGTGCAAAAAGAGTGGAAAGTTACAGGGAAAACAGTTTCATTAGCAGTATAATGAATGATCAAGGAAAAATACCTAGCATAACAAAACAGAGGATCAATATAAATGTGTTTAACTTACACTAAACTGCAGAAAACTGGAAAACATATCACAAAATCAAAAGGAAAAAAAAATTTTGATTAACCAGAAGGAAGTACCAACAGATTTATAAGCAGCCAAGCAGCTGTTTAAAAGGCAAAGCTATTATGAGGCTCACAGCTCGCTGTATTGAGAATTACAGTTGCACTCCTTGAAATTTGTTATTATTATTATTATTATTATTATTATTATTATTATTATTATTATTATTAATTATTATTATTATTATTACTGTTATTTTAATCCTGCAGTATATCTTATATGGCTGGCAAAACACGAGAAAGCATTCAGTACAAAGTATGTATTACATGGCTTCTAAATAAATAGTCCCCAATTGTAATTGATTGAGGAGAAATTATCACAGAATCTCACCCCCCCCCCAAAAAAAAGATTTCCCTAATTGAAAAAAGAAGCTGGATTGTAGTTGCTTACACAAAGGAAAAGTATAGCTGACATTTAAGATGGCTTTGCTCCTGCTAATGAAGCACTGGGACATCAGGAAATATTAGCTAAGGAAATATAAAATTATCTGGACATCAGACTGCATATCTTGATTAGTGAGCACCCCAGTCCAAAATGAGGAAAAACATGGGAAGTACTGACATCAGATGTTTTCTAAAAAGGTTATAACCTCCTTATTCCAAACAGAAAACTAGCATAGGCTGGTAAGCCAAAGCATGCTGTGTGGGTGGTAGTGAGGAAGGGAAACTGTATGATGAGCATTAAGTTGCCACTTCTCTTTTCAAATAGGGTTTCTTAAGTCATCACTAATCACTTCAGTTATACTTACTGAAGTCACAATTTTCCAGTTCAAATAGAGTTATGTATTCCTTAGTTCAGTTTACTCATTTCATTAATAGATTAATTAAACTAAAAAACAATTTTATGTGGACTAATTCACAAGCGGCTAAGCATTTTTTTTTTAACTGAGGATTTTAATAAGACTCTTTTTCTCTCTCTCTCTCTCATAAAAAAATAGGTTGTGCCATCAGAAATATAACGGATTCCTTACAAAAATAATAAATATAAATAACATACTGCTGGCAACTCTGGAAATGTAACATATCCATTCACCTAGCTCAAGTGCAACTTGGACAATTGGATGGGAAACCAGAAATTCATCCCTGGTTTGGCACCTATGTCTCTAATGGACACAGGTAACCTGTAAATGGTTTATCTCCCAAACCCCTGGTATCAGAACTTGTCAGAGATTTGGGATGCATGTCTAGGCTTACAAAGGCCCTTGTGGTCGTTAGTCCAGTAAACACCTATGAATCACATTTTTATTAAAACAGATGATAACCTTATAGACATCCCTGTATTCGTTTTCAAATCTCAACATATTGTTGCACACTGTCCTTCATTATGTATGAAAACTTACTGGGTAAAAGTAGCAGATTCATGTACAAACTCAAGTTCATTTAATCTTGGTAATCCATCACATCCTTAATTATGCTTTAAATTCAATATTTAGCTCAAAAATATTAACTGCATTCCATTCATTGCCTTACTTTCAAACTCAACGGATTTATCACCACAGTTACTAACCAGCAAACCTCTGTATACAATTTGTAATATTTGAAACTTACATTCACATACATGTTGTGCAAGTGTATTTTGTGTACACTATTTTTCAGAGATCTAAACTACGCTTTCACTCATACTTGGATGTTCATTCCATTTTAGACACATAAATGAATGGCCACAAACACCATGCCTTTGTCAACTTATTCCCATATTAAATATTATAATATATTCTACATATAACAGAGTGTTTGATAAATCATTTGCAGTAATATATTTGCACATGCAACATGCATAATAATTAAATGTTTTTACAAAGCTATGTGTATAAGGCTGAGAAGACACATTTGTATTTAAATATTCTTTCAGACTGTGGGATTTCTTGTAAAAAATTAAAAATAAAACTAAGAACCCTTTACTGATTTTTTGTAAAAAACAGAACATAAAACTAAGAACCCTTTATTGAATTATGGGAATCTTATTAGTGAATGTTGGCAATGCTCAACAGTTATACATCACTTCCTGAATCTTCTTACTCATGCTACTGTATTAATGAATGAAACATACAAATCCTTATTGGATCTCCATTTAAAGATTCTAATACTATTAAGTACTTCATCATCAAGCCTGATTGATGGCTTCACCTGGCCTAACAGCATTTCATTAGTATTTATTAGTACCATATCAAGTTTACTTCCTTGTAACATTTTCCGATAAAATCAAAGAAAAACTCGGACCAAAACCAGGACCAGTACATAAAAATCCAATAACAACCAAAAAATCACCGGTTAGACAGCCAGAGCCAAAGTACTTTTAATGTGAACAACATTAATCCACAGTTAAGCGCTTTTGTCTTATCCAGACCTCTTCAGAACTGTGAAGAACCAAACTAAAAAACAAGTTAAAAATAGACAGTGAACCTCCCCTACCCCCACCAGCATCAGCCAATAAAATATATACTTCAATTAATACCTTAAAGAAGTCTAACTAAACCTTAAACAACAGATGCTCTCCTTCTTAATTAACTAATAACAGAAACACTGTCATTAGGTCCTGGATAATTTGCAGCATCAAGTTTCAGTTGCCAGCACATTTCTCTGTGCAGAAGCCTGTTTTCCCATTCACCACAGCAAATAGATCTCTGCACTTGTTCTAATACAAAAAAGGTAAATTTTGTAAATCCCTCACAGGTCAAAGAGTGTCTTGCAAGTGCACTTTTACAATCACCTTTCTGAATACTATACAAGTGTGGATAAATTTGCTTAGAAAAGGCCTGGACAACCGTGCCCCTAATGGCACACTAATCCGGACAAAATCCTCTTCTAAGCAGTCTATAAGACATTAAATAAAATAAAAAAATCTTCCAACTTCTCTTGATAGCTCAAAGACTTCAGACCTCTGTTCATTCTTGTTATTATCCTTTGTGGGGGGGGGGGGGGGGTTATTTTTTTTTCCTAACTGTTGGATATATTTAGTCAGATATATCACAAAGGGGATGTTGAACTCAACACTTTGTCTGATCAATGTTGCATATAAGGGAATGATTATATCTTTTAACCCTTCATGATATCCTTTTAGCAATTACATGTGCTAAATAAAAAAATATCCAGACAACTATTGTCATATGATCAAAAGTGAGCACGTTATCAACCCAAGTTCTTGGTCCCGAACTACATTTTTGTTTTGCATTTGTGTGTTGCTTATACGGTATGATGAGGGGAGGGTTTGTTTAGCAAAAGTGATAATACCACACTTTTGGTATTTATTTTGATCCCATTTTTAGTACCCCAATAGTTTAATAGCAAGAGTTCATTCTGGCGGGCTTGGGTGTCAAAAGGTCATTTCATAACAATCCCCAACTTGCAATTGTCTGTAGACTTTATTATCCAAAAGTCTTGGCTCTCTGCTTGGAGATCTGATAATCAAATAATAAAAAAGGAGAGGGCTCAGCCTGAACATGAATTGAGTGGTGACTTCAAGCTCAAACCAAGGGACAAAATAAAAGAGATGGGATACCTAAGCCAATGCAATTTTAATAGAAGCTTGAATGGAGCAGGTTAGGAGAGAAAGATTAATATCAGAAGCATATTTGGGTTTGAAAAAATGTAACGTAGTATTAGTGTTTACACAAGGCTGGGCTAATTAATTCCTAGATTAGCCACAAGAGCTACAGCATGTAGGATATTTGGCTAGAAATGTTTGCATAAATAGTTTTATACTCCAGTGAAATTATAAAAGATATTGCCATAGGTGAAAGTGAGCTGCTGGAGATGTGACACAGAAAAGAGGGGGGACCAGCATATATAGTTTTTGGGAGAGTAGGGAATTTAAAGCATTTAAAAAAAGGGATCAGAATTTAATTTGGGGTATTATAGATCAGGAATCTGAGCCAACATCTGAAAAATATGCTTTCAAGTTGCATTGACATTAAACAACCAGTGCTTTAGTCTCTAAGTTTGTTACTGGCAAAAAAGTTATTAGTGCTAATTAACCTAAAGAGAAGTTAACAATGGAAAGTTTTACTGAAAGTGAACTGACGACAATAAGTCAGACAAACAAGTATGGCTTCTGCTACAAGACCAAGAGGATTAAAGCACCGAAACAAGGCGTGGTGGAAAAGGGAAAGTAAACAAGAAGTGCAATGCAAAAGAGAAGTTAAATATGGGAAATTGGGAAGCAATTATGACTGTAAACAGTTTTACCATTTTAATCTTCGATGCACTCAGGCAATGAGAATTTCAGTTCTTTATATATCTTGGCTGTATTACTTTCAATACTGGACCGTGGTGATGGGTAAAAGGTAAGGAAGGGACTAAGATGGAAATATTTTACCTGGGTGTTGATGGAGAGAAGTCCACCGTGCATGCAGACTGCAATGTCTGTTAAGTTTTTGTTAAATAAAGTTTTGGAGTGCAGAAAAAGAATGTGGAGTCCTCCAGTAGGTTTGTTTACTGACAAAACAACAAACTGTTTGTTTATTAAGTGAATTAATTTTTAGGCATAAATAACACTGGAGGTACAGTTTATTGAAAGGTAGTTAAAGTCACTCAAAATACTGGAGTTTTTGCTAATAGGCAGGTCATTTAAAATACAAAGGAATTTTATATGGTCACCAGGGAGTAATGACTGTGCTCTATAACAAGTTACTAGCTGAGAATTAATCCAGTCTAGCATGATCTGTAGTTCAGTGACTTCAGTTTGTGGGTCTGTAGAGATCTGCCTGGAAATAATATGTTACTTGACAAATATGGTGGCACTACAGTTGCCATTGTGTCTGAAGGCATGAAAAGTGCAAAACTCTAGTATAGTAGCACTGTTTCTTTAACATTTAAACCAAGTCTCAAAAATTATACAGACATGGGAGTTTTTTCCATATGAAGGAGTTATTGTTTAGATTTCCAGCACTGATGAGAGTCACATTAATGTGATCCAATTTTGCTAGCTACACTGGAATGTCCATCAAGTGGACTCTACCTAAAAAAAAAAGACACTGGGGACAGCAAAGGTTAGCCTGTATTTGGAAGCCATTGAACAAGAGGTACAGACCATCCTTAGTGAAGCAAACTGGACTGTCAAGTATCTCACCCCAGGCTGACACATACTGAATCCCTCTAGAATGATACCAGCTATTTTATTTATTTATTTATTTAACATTTGTTTACCAGGAAAAGTCTGACTTGGAACAAAGCCAATTTTCAGCAGAGGCCTGGCGAGAAATGTTCCAGATGAATGTCTTTGTAACACAGGAGAAAATCGGAGCACCCCAAGGAAACCCACATGAACACAGGGAGAACATGCAGACTCTGCACAGAAGGCACCCCAGCCAAGAATCAAACCGGAGAACCTCTTGCTGTGAGATGACAAAACAACCACTGCAGCACTGCATCATCCATTTAACCAATTACTGAAGCCAGTTATCTTTTCTTTGCATCTAGAAATCATTCAAGATGAAAGTATTCCACTCAGGACCAGTGTGTTATCTGCATTTGTAACATGGATGGAAAGTTCTGACATGTCTTCCTGCATGTTCCTCAGGGTTTTATAAATCAAGTCATTCACTCCCATATGTAGCACTACCATTTTCTAGTTATATATTGACCAGAGTTAGGGTTCTTAGGGACTTTGTAATATCAGAGATCCTGACACATAAAAGACAACATTCTGTAACCCTCTCCTTGTCCAGCCTTCTGAGTGATGAGTTAGTGTGCCTGATAACATAGTCATGTATCACCAAAACATTTATGCTGCTGCTGTGGTTTAGAGTGGTAGATTTGGAGTGCTTGTGCCAATGGTGGCTCTCCATGTTAGGTATTCATGAGGTAGATGAGTCATCTGCTTCCTGCTGAAATGTAATCTTAATTTCTATAAAGCTTTGCAAGTGATTCTTTTACCACCTCAGCATAAGACATTTTGGTCTATTTAGTGAAGATGTATTAAGCTCACAACCCAAGATTTTAGATGAAAAGCAATCCTCCATATTAATTTGGTATTTGCAGCTCTCACAGATGAAATTACTAGTGCTGAGAATAGATTTATTATTAGTGAGCATTACACTGTTTTAAGGGACTTAGTGATAAAAGGCTGGCAATAGATGTGAAAATTGTTGGCTGTTAGTCCATCTTGTTCAGTTCTTAGGTAGTTAGATGAGTGAACTAAATTAAATAGAGGGTGTTATGTAATTACAGCAGAATAAACAGAATATACAGATGGCTCTCCAGTGTTCAATCTTGTCCCAGATGTTGCAGATTTTAAAAGCAAGATATAAAAAAATGGGTTACTAATTTGCAGTATTACACAGGGCACTAAGGAATATGAAACAGAGGGTATCTCAAGCTTTAGCAGCCTAAGCAGAAGAATGGCTGTGTCTGACCTTCTAGTGCTCACTAGTATAAGTGGATGAGAAGAGACTGAGAGGAGCTTCCAAAGAGATTTATAGTAAAAGCAGACAAATGAAGGGCTGCTACTCCACTCCTCACCAGCATTTCTGTGCCAAACAGCCCTGTTGTCCATGCCTGTCCTGGGCTTACTGTGTGATGTGGGCAGGAGGAGAGTCCAGATGAATGCCTCAGATTTCTGGAGTCTTTTTCATTTGTTTTGTGCATTCTTAGAGCCACTTGTGGAAGGACAGCTTTGAAAAAAAAAATCAAACATAAAAAAATTAAATAACATACAAAGTGTGCTGTTATATCGATCAAGTACATATTGTATATCTGTGTGTTGCCGCCTTGTTTTGTGTAATGAGCTTGTCATGCAGTGGCAAGCAAACCTACCTTGTGTGCTGACCAGCAATGGTAGCCGAAGAGCAGATTTGTTGAAGTTCTTCAGGGATGCGGGCTTAGTGTATTAGAACAGATGCAGAGTGCAACAACATGTATCATCTGTGGGTGTAGTAGCTGCAATAAACTGATATATGCATGCATATAGGTTCATTTATGTGAATGTCTTGGCTCTATAGAGTTTATCCAATTTTAAACACACACACACACACACACACACACACACACACACACACACACACACACACACACACACACACACACACACACACACACACACACACACACACACACACACACACACACACACACACACACACACACACACACACACACACACACACACACACACACACACACACACACTGAAGTGCAGGTATGAACCCCTGAATAACTGTATACAGACCTGAATACATGGAAGGAAAAGAAGAAGTAAAGGATGATTTCAAAATGTTTAACTTTTCTCAGACACTTCTTCCAGCATATCCAGACTATGCAACTCCTTAGAATGTTAAAAAAAAAATGGCGATACTGTAGTTGAGGGCCTCACCAGTTTCTTTTGTGCAGAAGTGGGCGTGTCACAAATTGAGTGACAACCCGCTCTGCATGTTTAATTTGCTCGTGCATACATAACACGTAAAATATTAAATGTACACAAACATAAGCGACACTTTTAAGGGAATGAATGGCACACCCGTCCACACATGGTGCCTAGCTTACCTGGATGAGTTTATGTGGAGGAGCAGATATGGCAATGACTTTGATACTTTATTTGTTAACTTGCTGAATCACGTACGCGAATTCCCAAGAAGCTGTTCTTAGTAAAGCTCCTGCCAATGACACTGAGGAAGAGTCAGCTGTGACACCAGCACCAAAAAAAAAAAAGAGTCCGTTTGGACATTAATTGAGACACTGAACCATCATCGCATTCCAACTCTGATAAAGAGAACTATAATGCTAACATAGTAAAAATCCTGATGACATTTGTTTTCACAGTTTTGTTTCTTTGCTGATTATAGTATAATAATAATTATAATATAAAACTTGTTAATTACAGATTATAGTGCAATAAAACTTGTTACTTACAGATGCTGGTAACAGTTTACAGTTATATATACTGTCGTATTAACATGTTAGTTCACTTTTTCTTCGGTTGTACATTCGGAGGGAATGCATATTCATAAATGGGTGGGTTTTGGGTGGGGCTTGCTACTGCGCATCTGGTGAGCCCCTCAACTACAGTATCGCCAAAAAAACATACCTGCTGTGGATGATTTTTTCATGCTCACAGAGCTGCATATGTTCTTTAAATTGCTTACGTATTGTTTAAAGAAATAAACAAGTGAAGGCCCATAATATTTTATATCCATGAGATACAAGCAAAAGATGCCTGTTTTTTATCACAGATGCACATTGGTACTGTACCAAGGTATTGCTGATGTATGTGCAAGGTATTACTTGAGTACCTGCTTGTTTGAATGCAAGTGTATATTAACCGTAGCATGTTTTTAATAAGAATGTTTTCTAGAAAAAAAAATGTAGACCGTGATCCGCCTACATTAAGTGCGGTGTGTGTTTTATATATGTACATGTACACGTAAATATTTGTAGGAAAGTGCATATTCATTACCAAGAGGCTTGACAATATTGAATATGGTATATGAACCTGCATCTGAAAACATTCACAAACATTATAACACTTATTGATTTCGGAGTCTGAATCCTTATTTATTTACTTGTTTATGTGCATGCTCAACTAGCATGTTTAATATCCTAAGTGACGGTAATGGAAAACTATTTAAGTATACAGTATTTTGTTACAAATATGTTTGCAAGGATTTTTCTTTCCCTTTTATAATGTTTGTTTGTGTCTTTCGGCTTTTCCCGGTTAGGGGTCGCCACAGCGGAACTCCGGTCTGCTAATGATTTGCAGTTGATTTTTACGTACCGGCTTGCCAGGCCTGACACACAACCTTCAACGAAGGTACGCCCATTCACGCATGTCTCCACGTAGAAGATGCTCTAGCTGAGAATCGAACCGGACAGCGTCTTACTGTAAGGCAACAACGCTACCGCAGTTTTTCCCTTTTATAATGTTAACAGTGGAAATTGCAGATTAGCTGTCAGTTTTTACAATAAGTAAATAAATAGCTAAATACTGCTGTACTGCAACATCTTCTCCTCTGCAGCTACTGTATTTGATTTTTAAAAGTGGGGAGGTCATGTAAAACCTAAAGTTTAGGAGATTTCAAAGTGAGGGAAGTTCCTAGTAAGACATTAATGGGTTGTAGGACACTTCTGATTCAAACAGTGATCACCATAGCGCTCAACTTCTTTGCTTAAGAATCAGTGACAAAGCCAAAAATGATGAGAATAAAGGTCCCGAATCAATGACAATTTTTATACAGTACTGTAATGCACTTAAAGTGTTAACAGAACAACAGGTTTTGCAACAACACACATTTTCTGAACAATAAGTATGAAACTGGTGACTTGGTGATTTAACAGAAAACAATGAGGACCAGGGGAAATGAGTCAAAAAGCAAGGGCATTCTGCAACATCAGGGCTAGCAGAAAGTTCTGGCCAACGAAATGAAACAGTGGATCTTATATATTAAAAATATAATGTGTATTGGCTTTATGAGTACTTAGTATACTGGATCTATAAAATGCATGGAAGCCCAAGTGTATTTAAATAGCTTAAAGGGAGTGACTTGATATACTGTTGTGCTTACAACAGCCAATGAAACATGAGAGGAAGAGAATTTGTGGTCAGATCAACATAAGATGAGGACGACAAGAGAGATACTGTAGTTAAGAGCATAATTAGAACAGGGTGTGAGGGTGAGAAATTTCTTCAGACACTTAGCCCTGTTGCAGAATGGCCTGTCAACATCTCAAACCAAAAGCAGTTTAAAAAAATGCAAAGGTCTGAAATGCTATTGGAACCCAACAGCCGATACACCTCTAGCCTGCCTTAGTGCAATCACAGCTCCTGAACTAGCCTGACTTTACTCCTCTAACAGGAAGAGGAAACCAAGGTTTAATTCCAACATTTAAATGACTGAAATGACAAAATGCAGTGCAGTGCAGTTATTTAATGGAATTACTGTGTATAGGCATAAATAGCCTTAAAACACTTTCCCTGGTTGTTGTAGGGTCAGAATCACCAAAACACTGGTTAAAATAACTTAATGGTTTAAAATCAACTAAAACAGATACAAAATGTCAGAAAAAGGTAAGAAAATAACAAATGCTTCACCAGACTGACTTTTAAACACCTTGATACAGAAGTAGTATATAATAACACATCACAACTGTATGGGAGAGATGCATTTGGCTACATGTGTATTTGAAAGGCTTTGTGTGGGTAAAATAAACAAAAAATAAGTTACATATTCATACTATAAAATATCTTACAGCCATGAAAATTGGGAACAGCAAAATACCCTTTGTAAACAAGCTACTGAGATACAACATATTTCTAACTTTCAGGTTTTGCAAAATGTCCAGAGAGGTGGTCTGTTGTGTATTAACTGTGATGACAATCTGCCTGAGTATGAAAGTAAATGCAGTGTGAACTGAATGCAGCTAATGATTTTGGATGATGCCATAGGTTTATACTAGGCTAATGACCACTTTAATCTTTATATAAAAACATAATTGAGAAACAGGCATATTGTTAATATTCAATGCTGTAAAGTTTTTGTTAGTGAAGTTACTGCTTTTAACCAAAAAAATATTGTGTATATTAGGAAAGGTATGCGTCTGAATGTATAGATAAATACGCATACCTATGCCATATCTTCTTTATGAATGTTGGTAAGTACACATACAAATCCACACACATTCACATACACACACTTACCCACACACCATAGTTAGTAAATATTACAGTGCACAGTGCTTTATCTGTCATGAAGAAACAAACAGCTTCTTTACAAAGACATTTATTACTTTCTTTCACCACTTTGGCAATTTCTAGGCATTCTTCTTACAAATAACTGTATTTGGTTTGCATGCTCCACAGTTTTATAATATGGGAACTTCCATGGTTAAAATGAAATATCAAGGGACAAGTGAATAAGCCATGAGGCAGCACTGGACCGTAAGACAATGGTTTTCTGTTGGTGTTACTAATCAAACGTACTGACAGAATTTTCTTGCATCTGCAAAGCATCTATATACAAGTTCCAAGATCCAAATTGTAGATGCTACTGCATTTATGGAAAAGTACTTTCAATTGTCATTTTTTATTTATGGTTAGATTATTCTCTGTAATATTAATATGACTCCTATGGAATTCAATGTAGCCTCCAAAAACACTGATGCAGCTGATCTAGTTTTAATACAAATATTAGGAGATGCAACATTTTATGGACTCTGAAAAGAATATGCAGATTGCTAAATTAACTGACGCTGTTTCTGCTTTTAAACAGCAGCAGCTGTCTTAGACAGGAAAATAAGATTGTTTCATTCCAATGTGCAAAATATCAGTCATTAGGTGGCTCAGTAATACACTGTCCCTGACCATTACATATTGTACAATACATTACAAAATCCTGAAACCTTCAGCAAAATATCATTGCAACAAAGATTCCTACAATAACACTATGCAAATTACAACTGCAGATATATACATTTACAAATGCCTGTGTGTAAGGCTAATGTCAAAAAAGTGGACTATGTAAACATCAACATTTATCTTACACACACATGGCAGAATAACTTCAGACCATGCAAACAAATTAAAGGGGAAAAAAAAGACACAACCCTTCAGATTATATATATGAACTCCTATATCACACAGAGAATATTCCTCAGCCCTGGGGACAGTCAGTTTCAAACATATGTTGGACATCTGCTTTGTCAACCAAAGTGTGTCAGAGTGGGAGGGCTTAATTTAGTTGGTTGTCTTTAAAGTCAACAAAACAAATAGGTGACAGGTATGCCTGCTTGACCTCATCAAGGCTTTTGACACCATCCCCCATTCTGGAATTATAGCTAAAGTCACAAAACTAGGTATAAATCCCTATGTCACAAGATGGGTTGCAAACTGGCTCACTGACAGAACCCACACTGTAAAAGCTGCAGACTCCAAATCTGACCTCAAACCAATGACAAGTGGAGTATCACAGGGTTCCATCCTGGGACCTCTCCTGTTTGGTATCTACTTCTCTGAAGTACAGGCTAACACAGAAGGCCTCTGGCTAACAAAGTTCGCAGATGACTGCAAACTAGGAGCCATAGTCAAGTCCCCAAATGATGTGGACATCCTACAGAAGGGCCTCGCTGAGACAGATGCCTGGTGTTAGAGGCATGGCCTCAAGCTCAATGCCAAAAAGTGCAGTGTCATCCCCTTTGGTAAAAACTCTGCACCCATGAACTACCACATAGGCAGCAATCTACTTAACACTGAATGCATGATAAGAGACCTTGGGACCCAGGTGGACAGTAGTCTCTCCTTTGATATTCACATTGCCACAGTAGTCAGGAAGTCCTTCTACATGGCACACCTCATCATAAAAGGGTTCTCATCCAGGAAAAAAGAGGTCATTGTTCCCCTCTACTCGACACTCATTAGACCCATTATAGAGTACAACGCCCCCTTTGGAATGTACCTCACAAGGCATCTGCAGCAGCTGGAAAGGCCAAAGAAGTACCTCACAAAGAGGATTACTGGCCTCAAACAGATGCCCTACACTGACCATCTCAAAAAACTCCAGCTTTACTCTGTAGCATATCACCTACTCCAAGGTGATCTGCCTAACATATAAAGCTATGTCAAACCCAGAGCTGTTGGACATGCTACACCTAAAGAAATCCCAATCCCTCCAAGCTACACGCTCTAGGGACCTAAACCTTGTCACCACAATAAACAGAACATGCTGGAGGGAGAGATTCCTGTCCCAGAGACTTCCCATACTCTGGAACAGGCTACCCATCTATGTCAAGTTAAGTTCTTCATTAGCACTCTTCAAGAAAAATCTTGATGAGTGGATGGGAAATAGGAAAATACACCCCGGGGATCATTTCTGTGTCTCTGCTCAACAGTGGAACAGGAAAATAACTTTCTTGGGTGGCGTAAGCCAGGGAACCTTGTTGCTAGGCTTACATAGGCCCTTGGGCCAATAGTCTAGTACCTACCTATGAACCTATGCCAGACTGGACAATCCCCAGGACTGGGGAATATGCGCTTTCTTTGGTATTGTGTGATCTTGGAAATGGTATACATAATGAGCAGGTTGTGCAGGGGTATTACCTATGTAGATATATATATATATATATATATATATATATAGAGAGAGAGAGAGAGAGAGAGAGAGGGAGATAGATAATTTGGTGTTGATTTCAGGGAGATAGACTCATGGGTGCTTTCACTGTTTTTAAGTACTTCTATACACACACAAACACACATGTATCTGTATGTATGTGTAAAGAATCAAACAGTTTTGCAGTTTGATCTGGATCTCTTTAAACTTTGGTTAAAGACTGCATTGTCGAATTCAGTCTTACAAAGTTAGACATTCCTGAACAATCTGATTTTAGCTCTCTAAAGTTGATTTTTTTAAGACAACGCTATTTTATTAAAACCTATACATATGGCACTTTGGGAATTATTTTGGGCAAGCTGTCTGCAATCGTCTTGGAGTAGGTGATATGCTACAGAGTAAAGCTGGAGTTTTTTGAGATTCTTTTAATCTCAAATCAGAAAAAAATTAATAAAAGTAAGATTGACGAGAATATGATACTAATTCTTTTGTCACGTCAGTAAATATACATCACTGCTGGAGGTGATAGAAATCACACTTGCTGTTTCTTAAAAAGGTTTACTACACGGTCACATTTTGATGCAGTTATAATAAAAAATATGCGGGTATTATACAGTGGTATCAAATTCAAATAAAGTGTTTAAAATAAGAAACAATAAAGAAACTATATTTACTGAACTGTCAAATCCTTTTAGAACTTTTTTCTTTACATTTTCAGAGCACTGGTAGAAAATATTCAATTACATTTGTATTACAATTACTGTAATAGGCTACACAACCCTGCAGCACCACCCCAAATCTTTGAAAATGGTACATGATTAGACCAATAAAAGTGAAACATGGCACAATATCCTGTTAAGACAAATGCAAAAGATGTGCTTTTCCTAATACACTAGATAATGTTCTGCACACTACAACCAGCAAAGCATTTTTAGAAGGTGTCATAAATGAAAATTAGTAAAATGCAGCTTAAAAGTAATTTATGTTAAATATATGCAAAGAAAGTCCACAAAAGTATGAAATGTAAGGACAGGATAGGTCATGGCTATTGGCATGGAGAAGAAGAATGGTGTAATCCCTGTTTTAAATGCATAGCATAACTATTTTATTACTCATTTCAAGAAAAAATACTTTTACCATGCATGAGACACTCATTTAAGACAGCATCTTTTTTATCTCTCCTCAAGGCCTTGCCTGGTGGCTCCTCTGCCTTCATTCTGGGGAATAGGAGCTGGGCATTCCTGGGCTAGGTAAAAGCCCTAATGCCTATTCAGTCCTGCCCAGGGATCCCAATTAGCCATCCATTCCACAGCAAGATTCATTTAGTAGGGAGTAGACCAGCTTGCTGGTCATGGGGAGGGTTGCCCTACCCTCTCTCTATGGGAACATGCCCACTACCTCAGCTACTCCACTGAGTTCCTCTGTTGCTGTCTCATAAATGGAAGGATGCTTCAGCACAACATGTTCCCCTCAGCTTCTTTGTGTGAATGTATTATAAGAGCAAAGGTTCATCAGGCTTGAGGTCCGCTGGGTGTAACATCAAGTGCTCCCACTACATGTTTCTCTTATGACAACCAGGAGACTTCTCCCTCCCCCAAGATAGGTGAGACAGCACTTCCAGCTATTACAGGACCCCAAACCACTAATTGAACTTTGGGTACTTGCAGTGCTGTCAGGGCTTTATCTGTTTACTCTGTGAGGCTGGATGATTAAAACACAATCTTAACAGCTCTTCCATCACAATAAACTGAGAATCCAGCTCTGAGCAGGAACTCCCACAAACTTGTGAAACAATGGGATGCTTATCTCAGGCCAAAATTCTCAGGACACTGGACCACAATGTGCAAGTGCTGTACATACAGTGCAAGTCTGGTACACCAGCTCCAGCAACTGCCTTCTCAAAGAACCTGCACAATCTGCAAGTCTGATACATGCCATATGGATGAGTTAAACTGCTGTAATGCTGACAAACAAGAGCCAGATTCAGAGACAGGGTACAGAGTAGTCAATGTACAAGTTACACCTGTGTGGTGCTGAAACATAAGAGGGTTCAGAGGAGCATGCATACAGTTGTGAATAAATGGTATGCATGAGAAAGAGAGCACAATAAGCAGAGATCCACATAATTAGACAAAAAAATGTAAAGTAAACTGTGTTACATAATGGCATTAATGTAGTTATACAGAGACTGGCTATTCCAGAACATAGGGCAAATGCTAATGCAAGTTGGGTTTATAAGAGTAAACGAAGAATAAATATCAAATAAAACTTAGTCAAAATATCAAATAAAGTCAAGTTAAAATATTGGAAAAAAAAATAATTTCAAACTAAGACTTTATTTCCATGCCTAAACATAAGTCATCTTAATTAAGTAAATAGAGAAATAAAAAAAAATGCTAAGGTGAAAATGAATGGTGCACATTTTAAAAAGGCTGTTAACACAAATATGTTCACATACCATAGGTAACATTTCTGTTAAGGCTGCAGAAACAAGAGGGACGACAACAGAAGCATACAAAACACACAGGTCCAGATAACAACCCAGAATCAACTAACAGTTATTGACAGACAGGAAACATTGAGCAGTTACCTGCTGATTATGGCAAAGGTAAACCAGCTAGTCCAAATACTGTCCTATACAAAAGAACATGTACGTTGTTGCAGGCTTATCATATGGTCTGCACACAATAATGCAAACAGCAATATATTTTCTCATTAGATGTTCTAATTAAGTAGTACATCTTGTTTTGTCATGGTGGAGAAACTTGTATTGTTAACTCACAAACATGGTTTATTGCTAGCATACAATTATGGTATTTTAAAAAGAAATGCCTTTCAAAGTCAAAGTCAGAGTAAACTTTATTTTCTTTCAGAATCACAAGTGCAAAAATTAAACGAAATTCCATATCTCAGGACTCAAATTTACAGACATTACATATACTTAATACAAGACATTAATACATAAATAACTGCTTACTCTGTACTATAAAGTTCTAGATAGATAATCCTATTATTGCACCTAAATTAAGCTCACTTTAACATTTATTATACAATGATTTGATTGCTGCTTGAGTATTGCACAGTACTGACGTAAGACATTGCATTAAAGAATTACACTGAGTATTGCCCAGAATGAGGCATTCATGAGTATTGCACTGTGACTGAGTTACAGACTAGCATTAGATATTGCACTATAATGAGACATTTCTCTGGCCTTACTACTACCCCGATGACCAATGAATTGGCTCAACTTACTGACTATTGCACTAATATTGGATTGAGACAGGCAGTCAAGTTATTACAGAATTTGAGATGGTCTTCCACATTGAACTAATGGTGCAGATGGGCGGCAAGGAGTGTGATTGTTGCAAGAGTTCAACAGTCTGATGGCCTGTGGAAAGAAGTTGTTTCTAAATCTCATAGTTCTACATCTTATGCTACGGAAGAGTTTGCTAGACAATAGGTACATGAATAGTCTGTGAGCAGGGTAAGTGCAGTCCTTAATTATTCCTTTGGCCCTGCTTAGACATCTACATTAACATTTTTAAAATAACATCATCATAGGAGAGAACTTTATTAATTTCCCAGCTTTTTATTATCCGATGTGTATTTCCAGTGTCAGCAATGGAATCATTATGAATGCAACAGGTTGTGTAAGTAAAGACACTGGTAAAGTATGTGTAACAAGTTCCAGTTACTTTTTTATGTACATAAAAACGGGGAACTTGGAACTTTAAGACAATAGATACTAATACTCATAGCTGCAGTTATTAACACTGACACTATGCAAGTTATCAAATATAAGCAGTTAGTAAGACAAAATCAGATGATCATCATATTGATCACTGCTGCAGTAGGCCTACGTATATGGGTTATATCTGTCCAAGGATATAACAGACAGACAGCTTTCAAAGATTTAGGGGAACTTACATAAACTCAAGCCCCCAGCCATCACAAGATGAACTGACTAAAAAGAAAGGTTTGTGAGCCAAACCCTTAGGAACTTTTATGCCGTTGAAGACAGCACTCATCTGTGGGCTTTCTAGGACCGATCATCAGCTTGTGCTGTTCCTTTGTAGGGCAGATAAATTCCTGTTGGGGAAAAACTTTCCACGTTAAAAAAAATAGTTTGTTTTATTGTACTTTCCTGTTTGGGAATGTTATTTTTTAGCTAGAATCTAAACTGGAGCACATTTTTTTCCTGTCAGTTTAAAAGTTGTTTGAAGTTAATGACAACCAGTTTTCTATGGAGAAATTGTGTTTATTTTACTTTGGGGGCAGGAACATTGTTACAAAGTGTCTTGTACTGTGTTTTGTTGCTTACAAAGTGACTTTTAAAGAGTATATTTTTGGCTGCTCCTGTTGTTTGTTTTCCTTGGGAAAGTGGCACCATATTCGGTTTGACCATGGAACAGGCTATTGATCCCATGACCGGTCCTTCCTCCAGCCACAAAAAGAAGTAGTTAAGCAAACAGAAATTGCCAACACAACAGGCTAGCAATTTGCCTGAGTCACAGATGGGTTACTGCTGTTGCCATAGCTTGTTCTTTTGACAATTCATCTTTTATCCTAGATACTTCTGGTGTAGCACCAAAAGGCACTATAGACTGGGGGTTAGCCACATCCTCTATGGCTTTTGGGGTCTCCTCATTGGGCAGATTTTCTTAACTCAAAGTAGTTTACTGAGTCTGACTCAGAGTTTAATTCAGGGTATTGATTCTTCTTTTAATGTGGTTTCTGGTAAAAGAAAGAAAGATGCGCGTTTTCCTTGAAGAGATTTAAAATTCTAAATCTAGACAGGAAGATGAAGGGACAGATATGGCGTTTTCTACTCAGTTTTCTGACTCAGACTCCAAGGAAAGCTCAGTGTCTGCTTCTACCTGTGGGGGTTATCTTTCAGTGGGAAAACACTGAGGTTTCTCAGTCCCTCAAAAAGTAATATGAGCTGTTACACAAAGAATTTACAGAAACTACATGCATTCTACCAATTCTGTTAGCTCTAGAGGATATGTGTGTCAGCACCTGCAATTTTCCTGATATTCAGCTAGCTGCCCCTAAAAGGCAAATACAATGTATAAAGTTCCTCAATCTTTTAAGTTTTTTATACACTCATCCCAAACCTGACCCAGCTGCAATAACTTTAATTAATCCTACTGCTGATAAACATTTGATTAATTCCAATTCTAATATTTCTAACAAGGATGGGAAGATTACTTATAAATATTGGGGGAAAGTGTATGCTTCTGCAGCTCTGATTTTCAGAATTCAGAATTGTCATGCTGATATGTTGAAGTTTGTTCCGACTTGTTTGTTGTTCTTCTTTCGGCTTTTCCCAGTTAGGGGTCGCCACAGCTGAACTCCGGTCGGCTAATGATTGGCAGTAGATTTTTATGGTGCCAGGGTGCCAGCTCCACGCCCAACCTTCAACGAAGGCATGCCCATTCATGCATGTCTTTCGAATGCCACTCGACCATAGGGAGGACATGCATACTCCACACAGAAGGCGCTCCAGCCGAGATTCGAATGGGAGAACCTCTTGTTGTGAGGTGACAACACTACCGCTGCACCACCGCGGCAGTGAAAATATAAAGAATGTTTGCATTCTTCTTGTGAGGAAAAATCTGTTTAAATAATTTAGTTTTTTTCCATTTCACTGGTCACAACTCATTGTTTACAGTGTGTGCATGACTCAATTGATACTTCTTCCAAGGCTATGGCCACTGTTCTTTTTTTAAGATGGTTTGCCTGTCTGCATTCTCAGAACTTCCCAGATGATGTGAAAAAATTAGACTATAATTTCTCATTTTGACAGATATTTAGATTTTGGTACCTCTGCTGCAGAGGTTATCAAAAAGTGTGATGAAAGAGGTGAGTTGATACAGGGAATCTCTAAGATTCTTCAATCATCAGAAAAACAATAAACCAAAAAGACCGAACAAAGTAATACGTTTATTTGATAAACTGCAACACTGCAAAGCTTTTGAGTACAAGACTCTTTCTCAATTTTTGGTTTATTGTTTTTCCGTTTCATTTTTACCATATAGTCCGTTTAGCTGGTTATCCCATTTTTGGATATTCTTCAATCATCCTTTTCCAAATGTTCCAAGGGATTCTGTAACCTGTCATCCAGTTTCAGAAAAATTAAAATAAACAAACAGTCTCACCATAATGTTGGCAAACAGAGATTTAGAAGAAATGGCAGGGGGCTCCAAAAAGAATTCAAGAACCCCAGAAAACAAGGACAGTCCAACAAGTCAGAATGACTATTTAAGAGACCTTGTTTACCCTCCTGCCCTAGCTGTCCCTTTTCCCTTCCAGAAAATCTCAATCTCCATTTTTCTCCTTGGCAACTGAAGATCATTCATCAAGGTCACAGATGGCAATGCGTGGAAACCGTTTCTTTCCAGGAGGTAATTCCTCAGCCACCAGACCAGACTCCTCTATTTTCCCCTGTACATCAACACATGTCAGGCAGTGACAGAACCAGTTCTTTCTTCCAGGATTGAGAAAGGTTTTTTATTTAAGGATAGTTTTAGTGCCAAAAAAGAAGGTGCTTGGAGACCAGTTCTGGATATTTCTTTCCTAAACCTGTTTGCTATACTGTCCAAGTTCAAAATGACAATTACTTTCCTTGGACAGTAATATTTGTTTATGCTTTTCCACCCTTTCTGTTGATATCCAGGGAACTTCTCAAGATTCAGAAGGAAGCCCTCCAAATCATTGTATGGCAACTCCCTTCTGGCCCAGGTAACAGAGGTTGCCCCTTCTTTTGGAAAGGACCAGGAGCAATTAACACAAGCTTCCTCACAGAATGAATCTACTCACACAAGATCATGAGTGTTTGATACACCCAGACCCCAATCAGCTTCAGTTGACTGTCTGGATAATGGGGTCTCAATTTCTCCCTTTAGGCACCTATTTACTAAGGACAAGCAAATACTCATGAAGGCAAGAAGGCATACTATTAGAAAATTATATATTAGCAAATGGAAAAGGTTTTCTAGTTGGTGCCAACAACATAACCAGCACCCAATCAGGGGTAGTTGATCATTGGTTTTACAATATTTGTGTGAGTTACTAAAATATGGCCTTTCTTACTCCTCCAACAAGGCTAATTTATCGGCCATTATAGCATGTCTGCCCATGGATCATTCTCTTTCAGTGTAGTCTCATATCAAAATGTTTTTGAAAGGACTTTTGCATATGAGGCCTCCAAGAAAACTGGTGACCCTCTCCTTGGGATCTTAACTTTGTGTTAGAGAAACTAAAACAAACTCCATTTGAACCAGCTAATCTGGCTGATTTGAATTTCTTAACATGGAAAATGGTTGTACTGATTGCTCTGACCTCTGCAAGAAGGATATCTGAGCTGCAACCTCTTATGGTGAGTCAATCCTACCTCATTTTCCACGGAGATGGGGTTTCTTTGAAAAATAATCCTTTTTTATGCCAAAAGTGGTATGCAAGTTTATTTTAAGACAAACTATCAATCTCTCTGTTTTCTTTTCTGAACCTAAATGTGATGGGGAAAGGATACTACATACCTTAGATGTCCAGAGGCAACTTAGTTACTTTCATGACATAACTCTGAAGTCTATTAAAACTGGTTGAAGCAGGGTGCACTATTAGTACTGCTAAGAAAATAGTGGCTGTTACTTCAGTAGGTGTTTCCAGTGCAGAAATAAACGACAACCATATTTTTATTTTTCATTATAATCTGTTCTCAAATGCAGTTCACTGCAGCTTTGAAAGCACTTTTGAATTTTAGAGTAAGACTTGCTCACATGGGTAATACTTGATCTACAATGAGTCCACAGAGGTAATTTGATTTTTGAATCTAAATTAATTTAAACTGCATGATAAATTTTATCAAAAGGGAAATATAGTCTGTGGTGGGGTAAAGTGAGTGGGAGCATTATCTGATTGTGATCTTAGGTTACAGTGGGTGTTAATGCAGGCAATTCTGTTGAATAAGGAACAGTATGATTTTCCATAAAGGAGGTCAATACATTTCAGATATAGACTGCATATTGTGAAATGATTAGGCAGGTTATAGGCCTTCCTAGACTAAGGTAGATATCTCCCAGGTCATTTTCACTTATCCTGACAGAGGAGCAAATGCTAACCAGCAATTGTCAATGATGAAGGCTAGTTTCCACTGGAGTTGAATTGAAACAATATTTTGTCTGCTTATTCATTCATTTATTTATTTATTTATTTTTACTTTATACATTTATTAGCTATCTAAACCAACTAGCCATAAATATCTCTTTTCTGGGTTGACCTAGGACTTGCTTGGAATCACGCAGTAATCAAATGGAAACTGAGGAAATGAACCCCAGGATTTATACCTTTCAATCTTTTAGCACAAGAAATCTGGACAAAGGCAACAATAAAGAGGGGAACAAAGGTCCAAAAATAGTGACAGATTTTAAATGCTGCTCTTATAAAATAAAAAAGTTGTTAGAATAATAAGTACTTTCACAAGCAAGAATTTTTCAGAAGGATATGAAGTCTCAAACTCAAAATCCTGCCATTATTTAGTGACTTCAGCCCTCACTAATTTGCCAGAAAACCACAAATTTTATGATGAGCAAACCAAAACTGTGAAGCAAAACTCTGGACATTTGAGAGGTGTGGCAGGATTCAAGGATAAAGTTTGTTATAAGCTGATAGTCTTACCCTCTACACTTAACTGCTACAGCAATGAATCTTCTAGAATAAGGGTTTAAAGATGAATAATTAATATAATGAAACAGAATAGTATGATATGGTTGGAAAGGAAACATTAAGACTTTAATCCTACAATTTACTCAGAGTAGTATAATAGACAGCATTTATGGGTTGCAGGTAATATTTTTTTGGTATTGACCAAATTTGTCAAATTTCTGCCTATGCATGTCACTGATTATGCAGCATAGTAAAGTCAGGACATGAGCAATGCATCTTTTTAGTGATCACACATTTTAACCATTAATGGAGTTCAGCCTCCAGTACAACTCAAAAGGGCGGCCACGGTGGTGCAGTGGTTAGCATTGCCGCCTCACAGCAAGAGGTTCTCCGGTTCGATCCTCGGCTGGGGTGCCTTCTGTGCGGAGTCTGCATGTCCTCCCTGTGGTCGCGTGGGTTTCCTCCGGGTGCTCCGGTTTCCTCCCACATCCCAAAGACATGCTGCAGGTGGATTGGAGACTCTAAATTGGCCCTAGGTGTGTGTGTGAGTGTGCCTTCTGTGGAAGGTTGGGCGCCGGGCTGGCAACTCGACACCGTAAAACTCCACTGCCATTCAATGTGCGGACAAGGTGATCCGCTGTGGCGACCCCTAACCGGGAAAAGCTGAAAGAAGAAGAAGAAGCCTCCAGTACAACTCAATACTGATAAACACTTAGTTGCTCTTCTACTACTAAAGCAATACTTGATTAATTTATAAATGCTGGGTTATTGTGTGCGACTATACCTGCTTTGTGAGCATTCAGCATTTAATCTATATTCATTTTCATTAATGTCTGTCCATAGCTACAGACTTGGGTAAATTTTCTTAGCTCAGCAACACAGTATGTTACATATTTTGTAAGCCTTGTATGAGAATGAAATTTAAATCTAAGATCCATCTAAGATTTGGATTGGTTTTCTAATTAGCTTTCTAACTAAATGCATAACTTTTCACTTAGTTTAGTAGGTGGTAGAAGATTCTTAAACCGTATGCTTCTGTCCCACAAGCACAAAAGTGTATTTTTTTCTGCCTTAACAATATTTTTAGCAATAATGAAAAATGTTTCACTGTTTTGTATTAATTCCCAAGGAAGTGGCTTTTTATGTCACAATCTGTCAAATACCAACAGCAGCCATATAAAATTTTTAATAAGAATTTCAGTCTTCAAAGAAAATAGCAGCTGTTGGAAAAACCAGTGTTCATGGCTTAGTAGGTCCCAAATGTAAAGGTATGTGAGCTAATTAATATAACGGCATAAGCTATGAAGCAAATTCACTGCAAAATAATTACATGCACTTCACAGTGTGTACCATAAAATATAACTCTTTAATACCCAGTATACTGGCTGCCATTTGAATTGCCAAGTCTAGCGCTGTCAATCCAGGATTGTGGACACTGAATGAGCGAAAATCCAGACTTACATATTCCTGAGTCTAGGACTGCCTATTCCCCTTTCTCTGAAATATGGCAATCTTTGAGTTGGTATATGTAAGACTGGGGCTACTTGCTCCCTTGCAAAAAGAAAGTTTAAAGGAGAGAAGTGATGTTTGATATTTGCCCTTCTGTATTTTCTGTCTTTTCTTCATCACTGAGGAATCAGCATTGAGCCTCCTGAAATTTTTATATATATATATATATATATATATATATATATATATATATATATATATATATATATATATATATAAAATACATAAATACATATATTTAATACTGACTGGGCCTGTAATTAGTCATTGTTTGATTAATGATTATACCAATAAACAAATTTAAATGAATTAATTCCATTAGTGTGTTGTGTGTGTGTATGTATGTATGTCTTTGTTTGTAAAATACTTCAATTTAAAAATATTTCACTTATTTATTTATTTTTATTAATTATTAATTTACATCAGTTCATAGGACAATTTCATTGGGCAAAATGTCCTTTTTAGTGGAAGCGGTCCACACACAGATATGGCAAGTACAATCACAATACATAAGGAAAGACATACATATAATAAAATACACATAACAGTAAAATGTATTTATACAGCTTGGAAAATCAGTACAATTGATGCTAAGATACATGAAATAAGTTACTAACACTGACATTCTAGAAGTAATCAAATGTAAGCAGTTCCAAAGACAGAAACACTTAGTTGGTATAAGGCAAGCAAAGTACTGTTCTCATCTTACTGTGACTGTACAAATCATAAGTAAAGTAGGTAAAAACAGTAATTAATACTAAAATTAAACAGTTGTTTAATGAGATAAATGACCTGAATGTCAAAATTACTAATGACACAGCAGTTTATAAATTTGAAACACAATACAATATTATTTTTGATAAAGATGAAGAATAGGTCAAGGCAAACTTGGCAAGAAAGCATTAACAAATTACATAGAGATGAAACCGTATATACTAAAAAGATAGCATAGCCGCTGCCTAAAGCCTATCAAGGGATAGGTAGGTTAAATTTGCAGACTGAAAATAAGGAAAATGGTGCAATAGGTGGGGCAAGCCCTCAACCAGAGATTATTAGACAAAACTATGATTCATTTCAGCAGTATGATTGGAATTATAGAACAGATAGTGAAGTATTTGACAAAGAATACCCTCTTTTAAGAAGGTCAACAGATTTTTTTAGCACATCCTCACACCCCAAAGGGTCAGCAAATCAGAGGGCAACAACAACTTTGGAGGAAGAACAACAGGAGGAATTATTAAGGCCAGATAGGCTGATCAAAGCATTTGATGGTACACTACTCAGTTTAGATGGTTTTAATATTTTTAATTATAGTGAACAAAATATAACAGAAACATATTTTTCATTTTTAAGAAAGGTTTGAAATTTGTACCAGGGTGTAGGTGTGATATAGCTAAAGTTTTAACTGAACTTAAATTATATACTAGAAAGATTAATTTAAGAATTATGTTTAGGGACAAAACTAACATTGAGCTTCAAAGTAAAGATTTGAAAAGAAGGAACACATTTAATCTTTCTTTGCACCCCTTAGTAGCTAGTTACAAAAAAAATTGCATTCAGGAAGTATACCATGCAAGTAAAAAAAATAATAAGAAATATTATAATTTAAATAGAGAAGAAGGGTTGTTATTGAAAGAATTAAGACACAATAGGGAATATGGGTAATGAAACCAGACAAGGGTAGGGGAATGGTGTTAATGAATATAATGGATTATAAAAAAACTATGAGTGAAATGTTACATAATACTGACACTTATACAACAGTGTCATTACATGAAATGAACATAGCAAATAAAAAGTTTCAGATATTCTTGGAAGATTCTGTATTACAGGGAATGATAAATGAAACACTGTATAATTTTTTTACACAATGATCACCCATTAATACCAAATGCATTTGGCATACCAAAAATATATGAGAAAATTTTAAATCCCCCATGTAGAATGACAGTAGCAGCACAAAATAGCTCCACATATTTCCTAGGGGTGTTTGTTGATAGAATTTTAAAAGGTTTGCTATACCCTGTACAACACGTTTTAATTGACTCATGGGATTTTTTAAGGAAAATCAATAATGAGTTTTATTCTGAAGGAGTCTTTTCTACTATCAATGTTATTGATTTATTTACATCCATACCTCACTGTGTAGGACTTGAATTGTTTTATGAAGCTATACAAATGTCGAGTAAACTCCACAATACTTTAATTTATTATGGAATTAATGGAGTTCATTCTGTCCCACAATTACCTCATGTTTGAAGGGGAATATTTTAAACAGACCAAGGGCATGGCAATGGGTGCCACTTGCACACCCATATATGCTAATTTAGTTATGCTTTTGTGGGAATCTAAATTCATATTTAGTTCTAAATATAGCAATCAGTGGCATATTTATTTGCACTACTTGGATGACGTGCTTATTTTGTGGAAAAACCAAGAGTGTGAGGCTGAAGAATTTGTAAATTATATCAATGCTGCTTGCCCAAATTTTAAATTCACTCATAGTTGTTCCAAAGATAGTGTGATTACTTGGATTATCAATATTTAAAAAGTATGAAGAAAAATGTTTTGGGTTTAGGTTATTTAGGAAACTTACCTATTCTAATACTTATTTGGATTTTCATAGCTCCTACCCCTTCTACATAAAGAAGAATTTAGTCAGAGGACAGATTATTAGAGCTGCCAGGATGTGTCCTGAACTTGATGACTTCAAAGTTGAACTCTCACTTCTTTACAGGATGTTAGGTAACAGAGGGTACCCATCAGAGTTAGTTACAGATTGTAGTGAGAAGGTTTTGGAAGGTTGGGGTACCTGATACAAACCACTTCTAGGTAGTAATGAATCCAATGAGCAATGTTTGGGTGGGAACAGAGAGTCTACATTTACAAGTTCTATGTTTTACACTATGGTGAATTTAGTAATGAGGTCAGGAACATCTTGGTAAAAAACTGTGTTATGTTCAAAAGCAACTCAGAATTATTGAACACTGTGGGTGAGAAACCCCACTTTGTATTTAGGACAGAGCACAACTTAAAGTTTTTGTTAGAACACCCCTAAGTGCAGCAACACAATGGGAAGGGAACATAAATGTGGAGCATGTAAATGTTGCTGTTTTATTTTACAAGGTCATGAGGTTATTGTTGGTCAACCTCCACAGTTGGTCAAACTTGTTACAGGCTACTGTGGCAGCAGGGGATTAGTCTATATAGCTGTTTGTTTAAGATGTTCATATTACTATATAGGGAAAACAAAAAGATGTTTTCAACAGCAGATATATGAACATGCGATCCAACACAATAATTTTAATAACACCCTTTATAAGCATAATGTCATTTGTCACTCCTTCACAAGATTTTGTTTTGGGATTGTTGAGGTAGTTAAAAAGAATCCTAGAGGTAGGTTTTGGGAGAATGACCTGGCCTTAAAAGAGTTGTATTGGTACCTTAGATTAAATGCTGTCACATTACGCAGGTTAAATGAGTCTATAAACTTCATGCCAGTATTAAGGAAAAGAGCTTTAGAGATTTAGATACTGAATGGGTGTATTTACAACCCCAGATGACTTCATTCTTGGTATCATTTTTAAATTTTGCTCTGCTTCCTGTGCCAATATTAATATATGGTGTTTTAACAATAATTAGATAGAAAAGTAATATTTTTGTGATTTATTATGATTTTATTATAAGGTTTACCAGTGTATGGTTGCAGTATTGTTTTATTTAAGACTGTAAATGTCAACTTGTCATGGTATTAATAATGGGGGACTATCATGAATCTTATTGGTGGTAATTAGTAGTCATGTGATTGTTATTTTAAGCTACAAAATGAGGAAACGTAAGAGTTTCATAGTTCTGATGAAGTCCTTGACAAATAGGGATGAAAGCGCTTAACTTGTTTAAATAAAGTAGTTTGTTTTAAGTTCTGGATGGATACATTCTTTAGAACTATCTCATAATGTCAGCTTTATTGGTTTTGGAGTGTTTAAGCTTATTACAGCAATGCTGTTTCTGTGAAGTATGATTATGCTTTATGCATCATTCCTCGTTTTTTATTTGTTTTTGCTAGTAGATAGAGCATTGTTCATATTTAAATTTTTGGTCTATAATTACTCCAAATAGTTGGTGTGAGATATGTAACTGCTTATGGTTGTGTTGTTTAGGGAACCCATATTATTTTGAGTTTTCTGAAAGAGGTTACTAAGGATGTAACTGTAGAATCAACTATATATTATATAATGACAATGTTTCTGGTTATATTGCACGTATCATTGACAATTCTATTAATTCTTGTGGCATATCAATTGTAATTGTTTAGAAGGTGGAGTAAGTGTCTTGCCAACAGACACATTGGGAATGCTGACCTAGATAACTTTTAAACTAATTTCATGTGATTTGTTCAATCATTACCTAGCTAATCTGTCAAGTAAAAGTTCATGTGAGACAGTATCAAAAGCTTTTGTAAAATATAAGAAAAGGGAAGCAAAATATACACCATCATTATTCCTATGATTTACTTAATTTAGGAAAGTAATTATTGCAGTGTCATTACTGTGATATAGATTAAATCCATGTTGTATAAAAAAAATTAAGTTGTTTTCATTAAGTAGCCAATAATTAATTTCTGAACATAATGTTCTAGGAATGTTTGAGATAGATGATAGAATGCTTACTGGTTGGTTGGTAGCTAGTAAAACCAATTGATATACAACCTTTGTGTAATGGGATTGTGCAGAGGTGTTTCCAGGATGCAGGAACATATTTTGCTTTGGCAGAACTTTTAAAGATACTGCTATAGGACAGCAGTTACATCTGCCACTATAAGAACGTATTTTATGTGAGATTATCTGGTATAAGTACTGTCAATTTTAATTTTTAACAGCATTTTAATTTGAAAAACAGTGATAGGGCAAAATGTGTACATTAATTTGTTAGTATATTTTATACCATTTAATCTTATGAAATGTTATTGGCATATTACAGCCATAGTTGTGCTTATAAAACATGAGTTCATTTTGCAAATTATGTTGCAAATGATCTCATTTTGTTCTGAATTATTTTATTTATTTATTTCACATTTGTTAACTAGGTTAGTCCAACTGAGTTTGCAAACAAACCCATTTTCAGTGGAGACCCAAGGGGAAAAGCCCCAGCAAACATATGTAAAGAGAAAGTGACAACATACAAATATTAAATAACAATCACAATATAAAATAATTGTAAAAAGAAAATGTTATTAACTACTTGCATTGCACTGAAAGTAAGCAACCCATTTTCAGTGGAGACCCAAGGGGAAAGAGCCCCAACAAACATAATCAAAGATAAACATACAGGACAAAAACTACTAAAAACAACAATGCAAATACGAAATTAATTATAAAGAGAAAAACAAAAGAAAAAATATGAACATTAAGGGTTGCACTGATAGCAGTGGTCTAAAATTTAGTACATATGAGAGTAAAAACAAAAAGATAATCGTTGTTCAAAAGAAGGACAGTGTATAGACATTGATAGGAAGTGGGGAGAAAAGATAAATAGTGTGGAGAATGGGAGGGGGGAGAGAAAGGAGGGGGCTATAGTAGGGCTATAGTAGTAGAGCCATTCCATCAATATTCAGTCCCCTATACCTTTGTACATTCCTGTCCTTTACTTTTACTGTAGATCCTGTTAGAATGGGTCTATAAAAACCTTCATTCCTTTTTCTTATAATCTCTTCTTCAACTAAGTACACAAGGGTTCAGGGTAACATTTTTTCATGAATAAACCAATTATATAGTCGGTTTCACTAAGAAACTCCAACTCATCACTGACCATCCTGGCTGCCCTTGCCAATTGCCATTTTACTATAGACTGTTTTTGGTGGTAAGAGTGCCAGCTGTGATATTCCAAATAGGAATTTGAAAAGGTAGCTTTTCTATGTAACTCTGACACCTAACCCTTAATCCTTCTATCAATCCTTAACGTCATGTCTAAATAGGATATCATCTCGGGGCTGTATTCATGGGTGAATTTAAAAAATTCCACCAGCTGATTGATGTATAACAGAAATTTTTCCAACTCATCCTCTGGCCCTTCCCAAACAATAAAAATATCATCCAGGAATCTCGTATAATGCTTAATGTGGGCCATGAATATACTAGGAAATATGAATTCCTGTTCCCAGTATGACATAACATAGTTGGCGTATATGGGGGCACATGCAGCCCCCATAGCCACACCGGTCAGCTGTTAGTAAAACTGTCCCTCAAAATGCAAAAACTTATTGTTCAACACAGCCTCCATTAACATAATAAACACATTAATTTGGTCTTGATCAAATAACTGGGTTTTGTTTAACTGTTGTTCCAACCATTCTAACCCAACTCCATGGTGTATCATGGAAAATAAATTACATACATCCACAGTAACCAAAATTGTGTCTTCAGTGATAATTGTGTCTCTTAACTTTTCTAAGAAATGCCATGAATCCTTAGTGATGTAAGAAAACACGCCCAGCCCTTTTTGTAAGTGATAATCAAGATATTTGCTGATAAAACAAGTCTTGGCATGTTTCCCGTCCACTATAGGCCTGAACTTTAAATTTTCCAATCCCTTATGTATTTTCGGTATTCCAAATATATTGGAAACCATGGGATATTCATTTTTCAAATATCTATGCTCATTTTCATTAATCTGCCCCTGAAATAGCATGTGATCCAGCAACAAGTCCAATTGTTTTGTAAGCTATGTGAATCTCATTAATATTGCTTTCACTTATGTTTCATCCATCAAAAGCACTGCCATATTGTCAAAATAATCATTTTTATCCATTATCACTGCCCCATTTCCCTTGTCAGGTTTCATTATACGTATATCCTTGTCATGGGCAATTTCAGCTAACACCCCTCACTCCTCCATGGATAAACTGCTTTTACAGCACCTCTGTTTGCACTTGAACCCTTCCCTAATATCAATTTCACATGCCCTTTCATAAACAGCTACTATATTATTGGCAGGGGGGTTAAAACTACTAGGCCTTTTTAAACCCGGCCCATATGTTTCCATGGCTCCACTTTTAAACCCCATTTTTAAGTTCATCTTCCGTATGAACAACTTTAAATCAATCAAGGTATCAGACAAAACCCCATGTCTACCTGGCACAAAGGTGAAGCCTTTAGATAACAAATTGGCATACATAACACCCAGGGCCCTTTTAGAGTAATTTATATATCTTATAATCACCCAGCGTGTTAGTGACAATGTCAGCCTTGCTCTTAATACCCTTGCATTCCATATATAATAGCACATCAAATAAAACATCAAATTCAACTTGTACATTTTCATTAAAAACATCATTGATGTCCACTTGTTCATTACTAAATGCAATATGTCCTCTGTTAACACACAACATCTGTATTATTCAGTTCATTTTTACTAATATTGTGTCCGTTTACACCCCTACCATCAATGTGCTCATTAATTTGTCCATAGTCAAAACTTTGTGCAGATTCAGCCTCAAAATATAGACTTACTTCACCCAGGGAGCCCATTAACATCTCCTTGGCTGATAATTCTGCTGACGCTGATGCTGGTATTTGTAATCCTTCAAGCTCACTCCCTACTCCACAAATCTCCTGGCATCATTCCCCATTGAATATATGCCTTGCCCCTTCTCTTTCAGTCTCTCACATCTCCTGGGGGAACCATCTAAAGAGGAATCTGTCTGCTGTTGCTGATAACTGTTCCGTGGCGATGCCACTTCCTCATTAGATTTGCTTCCTTGATTGGTTGAGCTCGTTTCGTTGCCATGCCGACCAGCTGAGAAAGGGTACGCCTTGCCTTTAATGTATTCATCAAAGTACCTTTTCAATTTAACTTTCCATTGGAAAATGTTACTGCAGTTATGTTCAATACCAGTCAACATGTTATTATAATTGGACTGATAATGCTCAAAGAGCAAGTCCTTCTTAATAAACTAATTTTGCTGTTCCAGTTCACTGGCTAACAACTCAACTGTATGACCCTTGTATTTAACCATTATTTTCATAAGCTCTACTCCTGCATGATCAAATCATTTGTGCGCCTCATTCATCATTTCCTGATTCCCCTCTGCACCATTGGGATACTTCCAAGGAAGGGTGAGAAAGCCTGCTGCCATCTAACAGCTTGTTTTCTGCCAGTAAGGTAGGATTGCAACCAGCCAAGAATAGAAGGAGAGAGGTTTAAGTCTGACAGTTTAAGAAGGATGGGATGAGACACAGTGTCAAAGGCTTTAGAGAGCTCAAGGAATAAAAAGAAGATGAGGAGGTTGTTGTCCCTAGCTTCTGCAACCTTTTGAGTAAACGATAGTAAGGCAATCGAGGTACTGTGTTTAGGGCAGAAACTATGTTGCAAGGGAGTGAGGAGATTTTTGTGAATGAGATAGGACAGTAGTTGATTATGTATACATTTTTCAAGGATCTTAGAGAGTGGTGAGAGAATAGTGATTGGTCTATAGTTAGAGAGTTCAACAGAGTTGCCACTTTTGTGCAGAGGAATGGTATAGAAGGATTTCCATATTTCTGGTATGGTAGATTCCTGAATGGAGCAGTTGATTAAGATAGATACATGATATGCAATAGAGTCAGCAGCAATTTTCAGAAATTGAGGGGGAGTTTATCAGTGGAGGGTGAGTATGGTTTTAGTTTAAGAAGCAGGGATTCGATATATTTAGCAGAAAAAGGTTGCAAGTTAAAATGCTGAGAGACAGAGGAGCATAGAGGTTTAGGGGGAGGTGAGGGTGGCACAGAAGAGTTGAGATGAACAGAGTTACCAGAGGGTAGGAGTTTAGAGATGCTGTATAAGAAGTGTTTATTAAGTCTGCAGTTTCAGAGGGAGAGTGATAGGGGAAAGGATTAGGGATGGTAGGAGAACCAGTGTGGAGCAGGGAGCTAATAGTAATCCAGAATTTTTGGGGGTCATCTGGGTGAGAGTTTTGAAACTTAGTGAAATATTGGTGTTTATCCAAAATAATATGTTTTTACATGATTTCTGACTTGCTTATAACCCTAGAGAAAGGTGGGAGTTTTAGGGGTTTGCCATTTTTCCATATAGCATCTCTTTGCATCAAATTATGATTAGCTTTGGAGAGCCAGGGTGAAAAATTAGATTTGATTCTGATTTTGTGAGTTGGGGAAAGAGTGTTTAGGGTATCCAGGAAAATGTGGTTGAGTTTAGTAACAGCATCACTGAGTGAGAGAGTTTTTAGGAAAGACCAGATGATGGCAGAGAGTCTATAGTTAAAGGTTTCTGGGGAAAAGTTAGTTAGTTTCCTACAATCTCTGTAGAGACCAGGCTTACAGAGATGATGAGAGTGCCTTAAGACAGAGATGGGAGAATGGTCACTAATAGAGTCAAGGAAGGTAGAAGGGTTACAATAGTTGTTTGGAGAGTTGGTCAAGATCCAGTCAATTGTGGAACCAGTAGCATTTTTACTGTAGTAGGTAGGGGTAGCAATCAGTTGTGAGAATCCATACAGGTTTATGAAATGTTGGGGTGAGTTACCAATAAGGGAGTTCCAATCTATATTAACATCTCCAAGAATGATGGTTTCATAGGGGATGGAGGTGTTTACCAGAAGAGTATATGTTCAAGGATAGAGATCTTTTTACTTGGGGGATACAGATAGAGGCAATAGCAAGCTTTCTATAGTTATTGATGTGGCAGTCTAGGAGCAGTAGTTCAGCAGGGGTGAAACTAGGTAGGGTAATGTCTATAGGTGTTAACTTTTAGTTATGTACTCACCATAACTTCAGATGTTTGGGATCCATCTCGCCTACATTCTGACTGATGGGTTCAGAGCCGATCCCTCGGCTCCGACTCGGCACGCTTATGCCAAAGAGCGAAGTCTCTTATTGGCTGAGCTTACTATATCCCAGGATGCACCACTACCAGTCCCCCAGATCTAGTTTGTCCGCATACATGCACACACGCACTGCTTATATAACATCGCCAGATGAAACAAGATAAAAACAGTAGAACTCAAACCGTTCAATCTCTTCTGATCTCCAAGGCAGGGGGAAGGAGGGTGGGTATTAGGAATGTAGGCAAGATGGATCCCAAACATCTGAAGTTATGGTGAGTACATAACTAAAAGATGTTATGTGATCCTATCTCGCCTACATTCTGACTGATGGGACAGCGTCCCTAGCACCTGAATCCTGGGTGGCTCACTGGAAAACACTCCTGAGTACCGTGGAACCAAATGATGCTCGCCCTTTAGATGCCACATCCAATTTATAGTGGGAAATGAAAGTGTGAGGGTTGGACCAAGTAGCCGCAGCACAAATCTCAGAAATAGCGAGCTTGGAATGAAATGCAATAGAGGTAGCCATAGCTCTAGTAGAGTGAGCTTTGACGGATGTTGTAAGTTGCTTATTTGAAGAGGAATAAGCCTGAGTTATGCAATCTCTAATCCATTTGGCAATAGTAGCTTTAGTGATGGTTTTACCCAGTTTATTATCTGAAAAGGACACAAACAATTGGTCTGTTTTTCGAATCTGTTGAATCCTGTCTAGATAGAAGCGCAATTGCCTGTGAACATCCAACTTATGCAAGGTGTATTCCGCTTTGTTTGAAAATTTTGGAAAGAAAACTGGTAGCTCTAGAGATTGTTGGAGACAGAGATTAGAACAAACTTTTGGAACAAAAGATGGATTAGGCCTAAGTGATACTCTATCCTTGTGAAAAATCAAGTACGGTGGTTTGATAGATAGGGCTTGAAGTTCTGAAACTCTTCTTACAGAGGTAATTGCAATTAAGAAGGCAGTTTTCCAAGACAGGTATTTCAACTCACATGTAGCAGCCGGTTCAAAAGGGGAAGATGTTAAGGCACTAAGTACCAAATCAAGATCCCACGGAGGCGCAGGATGAAAAACTGGGGGTCTTAAAAGCACAGCACCTTTCATGAAAGTTTTACATAATCTGCTACTCATCAAAGGTGGGTCTATGGATTCGTGAAATTTGGAGATAGCTGCTAGTTGGACCTTAATAGTAGAGACTGAAGATCCTTGATTAAACAAGGATGTTAAAAATTTCAAGACGTCCGGTATTGGGGCAGTAATAGGGTCTAAGCCTCTGAGTTGAGCCCAGATAGCAAACCTCTTCCACTTACTGTGATACAATTTCTTAGTGGTGGGTTTGTGGGCTGAAGATAAAATGTGAATAACTTCAGGGTCCAAGGTGTGATTTCTGACTAAGGTCGGAAGTGGAGGAGCCAAGCTGCTAATTTCAAAGTGTGAAGGGACTGGTGCTGTTGTCCCGACTGATGAATCAGAAGGTCCGGAGTTAGATCCAAAAACCAGGGACCGTCCAGAGCATATTTCTGTAGGTAGGGGAACCATACCTGACGAGGCCAGTACGGAGCAATTAGAATCATTGTGGACCCCAATTGGGAAGCTTTCTGGATGACTTTGGGAAGGAGTGGAACCGGAGGGAAAGCGTAAAGCAGTCCTGTTGGCCAAGGTTGGACTAGAGCATCCGTAGCTGCTTCCTCTTGACGCGGGGTCAAGGAAAAGAACCTTTTGCACTTCGTGTTTTGTGGTGTCGCAAACAGGTCGCAGCACGGAATCCCCCATCTTTTGAAAATCTGAGCTGCTACAGCTTCATTCAGGGACCACTCGTGAGGAGAAAGAATAGTCCTGCTCAGTCTGTCTGCCAATACATTGGATTTTCCTGGAATGTGGGTCGCTACCAGGAAGCGGTTGGTAGCCACTGCCCATTCCCACACCCTCATGGCCTCTCTGCAAAGGGGTAAGATCTGGTCCCTCCTTGTTTGTTTAGATACCAGACCACCGACATGTTGTCTGTGTGGATAGCGATAATGCCTTGAGGGAGAAAGTTGTGGAGGGCTTGTAGGGACAGAAGTACAGCCCTCATTTCCAACACATTGATATGGAGAAAGGTTTCGTTTGGAAGCCAAGAACCCTGAACTGACCTGCCCAGACAATGCCCCCCCCACCCCGTCTGGGAGGCATCCGTCGTCAAGGTGGCTACCGGAGGGGGCATAACAAAAGATCTTCCCTGATTCAGATTGGATGGCAGAAGCCACCAGTGGAGGTCCCGTTTGCACGTTTCTGTAATCAGTATGTGATGATTGAGGGGGAGATCCTGAAAGGACCATTGTGTCGATAATAGCCACTGAAGAATTCTCATGTGCAATCTTGCCAGAGGAACTAGGAGAACCGTGGCAGACATTGAACCTAAAAGTTGCAGGACCAACCTGGCTGGGGCTTTGGATCTTAGAAGCAGGGCTTGGACTTGACCTTGTAATGTTTGTATCCTTTCGGTAGGAAGGAAGATTCGCATCAATTTTGAGTCTATCTCTGCTCCTATGAATCTTATGCGCTGAGAAGGCAGCAAGACAGACTTTGACCAGTTGAATGTAATTCCCAGGGAAGCACCCAGGGAGATGGTGGCTTGTAGGTTCTCTAGTAGTAGATGCCTGGTGGTGGCAGTCAGGAGCCAGTCATCCAGATAGGGAAACACTTGGAATCCGAGACTCCTCAGGTGAGCAGTCACTACTGCCAAACACTTGGTGAACACCCTGGGGGCTGTGGTGAGACCAAAGGGCAGAGCACAAAATTGGAAATGACTGTCTCCCAGGCTGAAGCGCAGATACCTCCTGGACGCCTGATGTATCGGTATGTGATAATAGGCGTCCTTGAGATCTATGGAGCACATCCAAACATCTTTCTCCAACAATGGGAGAATGGATTGTAAGGTGACCATTCGGAATTTGGACTTCATGATGGACTGGTTTAGTTTGCTGAGATCCAATATGGGTCTCAGGTCCCCTGTCTTTTTTGGCACTAAAAAGAACCTTGAGTAGTTTCCGGATCCGATCTGGTCTTTGGGGACCGGTTGGATGACTCCTTTTTCCAGCAGCTTTGAAGCTTCTACGACTACAATTTCCCTTTGACTGGGTGGTGGGTCCGGGATTTTTTTGGACGGTGGGGGTGAGTGTGTGAAGGGAATGGTGTAACCTCCGGCAATAATCCGAAGCACCCATCTGTCCTGAGTAATAGACTCCCATGCTTTTAGGTACTTGGCAAAATGGCACCCGACTGGCTCCAGAGCAGCACAGCCGGGCAATCCCTCATGGAGTGTGGGAGGCTGAAGAGCCACGAAAGGACTTGCGGTCTCCATTGTTGCGGGGGCCTCTGCCGCCTCTGGGACGGCGTCTTCCAGAATAATTTCCCCGTCCTCTGCCTCTGGAAGGGGAATCTTCCTGCTGTTGGGGAAAGAATTTCTGTGATTTGCGGAACCACATCTTCCCTCCTCTTTTAGCCTTGGGATAAGGCCGAAAGGGAGTGGAATAACGTGCTCCTACGGCAGATAAAGTCTTTCCCTCCTGCTCACAGCGGGTAAGGGTGTCTTTTACCTTGGGTCCAAACAAAGAGGACCCATCAAAGGGAGCGTCGGCAAAGGAAGACTTGAAGGCCTCCGAAATGACAAACGGAGCCAGGCTTGTCTCCGTAGAGCCACGCCTGTGCCTGCCGCTCTGCCCGCCCCTTCAGCCGCATATGAAATGAGCCTCATGGACGAGTTAGAAATCGAGGTAAGGATAGCCAACTGAGAGCTAACCGACTGGGCTAGCTGCTCAGGTAGGTTACCTGAGAGGGAGTCTGAGAGCTCCTTGACCAGATCCCTCTGTAGTCTGGTGAAATGTGCCAAATAATTCAGGGACCTCAGAGTAAAGGCCGCTGAAGTCAGGGTGCACTTCCGTGCGGTCCATGCTCCTAGACTCCTTATTAGGAGGATGGACGGACGTTGAAGCCTCTGCCATGTCCTGCTGGGTAGCAGATGCCACCACCATGGCATCTACAGCCACGCCTTTCGTCAAGAACTCCTTCTCGGGTGGGGCAGACAAAAATTTGTTAGGGCGAGAAGGCACTGGTTCCACAGTATCTGGGTGTTCCCATGCCCTCCGACAAACCAAATCCAGGAGCTCGTCGAAGGGCGGAGACACCCAGGAGGCGGAGGGCTGAGCCCCGAAGGCCTTGAGAAACACTGACTCATCAACGGAGGGGGGTTTGGAATTCCAGCCGCCTCGTTGCTTAAGGATTTCTAGAATGTCTGCAAATGAGACATCATCCGAGGACGACTTTGGGGACCCCTCCGCATCATCAAGATCAGTGTCCGATGTAAGAGACTCGTCGGGGGAGTCCACGTGCTTCCTCTTGCACGATCTCTTCCTTGGGGGCTCTTCCGAAGACAACTCCGAAGAACCCTCAGAAGGAGAGGAACCCCCAGTGGGGGTAACCTCAGGCCCCGGGGCTCCGCTGCCTAGAGACAGGGGAACTGCCAAAGACCCAGTCTCCATGCCCAGGGAAGGTGCCGGTAAAGCCGTAGAGATGGCCGAAGAAGACTTGGCCAAGGCACTCCTCATAGCTCTGAAAGCCGGACCCCCAGAATCCTGGGAGTGTCCGGTCCCCGGAGCCATGATAGCAGACGGAAGTCCCGCGGCCGAAGCACCGAGAGGGAGGCTCGGAACTGACAGCATAGGTCCCGAAACGTCACCCCCGGGTTCGGCCGAAGAAGTCCGTGTGCTAAACTCGGACCCGAAGGCCGGGGTTGGAGTAAGGGTCGGAGCCGACCCTAGGATCTCCACTGGCTCCATCAGCACCTGCTCCGACAGAGCAGCGGTCGGAGGAGGAATGGCAATGGAGTGGGCTATCGGCTCCGAAGCCAATTGGGTTGGAGCGAAACAAATTTTGAAAGACTGGGGACTGGAACAGTCTTTGGAGCACCCTGTCTATGTCCGAATCTGACATCCTCGATGACCTGGAGGAGACCGAACGGGTTAGAGTAGGTCTCTCCAACGGCTCCAAGGGACTAGGGGACCCGGCTCGAGGCGACTCAATAACTATCGGCGCGAAGGAGAGCACAAGCCAATTTCCATCGGTGCGAAGAGGACTTCGGCGCCGAGGAGGAAGTGTCTGAGCGGACAACCTTCATCGGCTCCGAGATCAGTGGAGCCGATGAAGGTGACCCGCCTCTCGATGCCCCAGCCGTCGGCTCCAAACCCAGAGGAGTCGAGACTGGAGGCATCGAGGCAGACCGTTCCGCCCTCGGCTCCGAAGTCCGTGGAGCCGAAGGAGAAGCCTGCCTATGTCTTTTGGCGGTCGGGTCCGACGGACTGGTCGGAGCCGACGCCCTTCTTTTAGCAGGAGAAGGAGAGGATGCTAATGCTTCTTCAAAAGAGGGTTTTATAAGGCCTTTCAAAATAAGTTTATTTTTCCTCTCTTGGAGGACCCTCGAGGAAAATGCGTGACACACGCTGCAGGACTCCTGCAAATGTTTAGCGCCCAAACAATAAACACAGAGAGAGTGGTCATCTGTGATAGACATTTTAAAGCTGCACTTAGTGCACTTCTTAAAGCCCGAAGGCCTAGGAGCCTGAGACATTATAGCAACAAATTCAGTAACACAGAAAAACACACTGTTTTGTTTTTTTTTTTTTTTTATAAATTGACTGTCACTACAATGAATAGCTCACGGTTGCCGATTAAGGTTGACAGTCCGACAACTACAGAAAAATAACTAAAGGGGATCCTAGAACCCCTAAGGATTTGAAACTAAATTTACTGACAGGGAAAGGCCCTTCAGTTCAAGGGGGGCCTCTAGTCAGAACAAACACACAATCACACACAAATTTTCCACAAAAAATACCCAATCACACACAAAAGTACTGTATAGCCATTAAAACAGCTTTTTGTTATAGAAATAGAAAATTACTGACAGAAAAAGTTAGTGAAAAAACACTACTTAGCTCAGCCAGCTCGAGACCACATCTTTGCTAGTTAGCGGCAAACGAGATCTGGGGGACTGGTAGTGGTGCATCCTGGGATATAGTAAGCTCAGCCAATAAGAGACTTCGCTCTTTGGCATAAGCGTGCCGAGTCAGAGCCGAGGGATCGGCTCCGAACCCATCAGTCAGAATGTAGGCGAGATAGGATCACATAACATCATCAGTGAGACAGAGTACAAGATAGCCACCCCACTGCCTTTTTAGGTGTCCTATCAGGCCTATAGATATTGTATTGAGGTGGGAGAAATTCAGAGGAATTGATATGAGGTTTTAGCCAGGTGTCCGATAGGGCCAGGATGTGAGGTTTGTGTTGGGTCAACCATGTGTGAAGTTTGGACATTTTGTGTTTAGGCTTTGGATGTTTATTGCAGAGATAGAGAGATGTTTGAGGCTGGAGATATTTGAGGATGATTTTGGGGGGACAGTAGATGAAGGTGGGGGGGCCAGGATTAGGGTGGATGTCACCAGAAGAGCAAGGACAAGATGGAAAAGGTGAGGGTGGTCAGTAAGGGGAATGGGGTTCTTGAGTTTGGTCTTAGGAGTAAGAGCGGGGTAAGCCATGAGTTTAAATTTAAGACATTGAAAGGGGGAGAGAGAGAAGAGAGAGGGGGCAATAATCAGAAGGGGTTGGTTTTATATTGGAAGAGGTCTGGGAAAGGAAAAGGTGGGGAAGATATGGAGCTCAGTGCGGCAGGAAGTGCTTAGGGCTAGTGAGATTAGAAGTGGGAGAAATAGCAGTAAGGATAGTATTGTGTGATGGAAAAAGGAGGGTAAGAGTTATAGGGAAAATAGAAAGAAATATATTAGGGAAGGGTGGTGGCTAGAGATAAGCAGTGTGAGGGAAGGAACAGTATAGAGGGGTGGAAATAGCAAGTATGTGAGGAGACAGTAGGTGTGCTAGGGAGTGAAAGAGTTAAGTGTGAGAGAAGTAAGCCACAGAGGAGGCAGCCCAAGGTGGTTGGGGAAAAAAGGAAGATTGGAGACAAGTTGGGAGGAGTGAAAGGGTGAGAGCACAAGTTATAGTGGTGGGAGGGTGCTGTGGGAGTGACTGGACAACAAGGTTAAAGTACGAATTTGAGGATAGTTGGGGTGGGTGAGATTTGGGGATGGGAAGGGAGGGAAACGAGCTTGAGCGGAGCAGGCAGAACCACACCACAATACAAGTAAGTTGAATGTAAGGGCCTAAAACCTGCACTCAGCACTTTAATTTTATTTACTTTTAACAGGAAAGACAGACCAACAGTATACAATTTTGAGGTTTTTATCAGGGTTACATGTTCCAATGTCAGACAAATAAGTAAAAACTTTCAAACCAGAATCTATGTTGGAGGGTTAGAAAGCCACAAAGGTACAAGGTATAGCTGTAAAACTTGGGATCAGGGAGACAAATGTATGAATCAGTTTACTTTAGTTACAGGGGAAGGAGGTAAAAAATAAAGCAGAAAGACCCCTATGGCTGACCAAAATGGTGACTCACTTTGTTATACAGCACGGTAAAAGAGAGCTTAACAAATGTTTTTTATGTTTGTAACCAACACTGTTTAATTGTTGAGAGAGAAAAAAGTTTTTGTTGTTAGAGAATGTGGTGGCCAACTGCAATCCCGTAGACACTGTTTTGCAAGAGCTGCAGTACACTAGTGTAGGTAAAAGTAGAGTTTGACTAGAAAAAGAGAAAAGCAGAGATTCTAGGGTAAGCATTAAGGCAACAGCAGGCAGTTATTTTACAATAGCACAATCAGAGAGGTTTGGGGGGGGGGGTAAAAGTAGCACACACCAGAGTGGACTAGGGTTTATGGCTAAGGAAACTTAGTAGTAGAGAACATAACAAACACTTGCCAGATTTTAAAGATATACTAGAAAAACTAATCAATCGTTCATCATTGTACAACTGCAAAATAATCAGTAAAAGCAATTCCAGTATAACTAGCACAAGTTATTCGGGTTGTAAATGCAATTATTCAATTTGTATCAGCAATTTAAAACATTAAAAACATATGCAGCAAGTAGTGCTCTGATGATTATACACTTTCTCTAGGTGCAGGTTCAGTTTAGAACACAAATATTACAATGGAATTCAGTAAAGTCACTATCTACTTATAAAGTTTCTGCAACAAAATAGACCAGTCTGTGCAGTATCAGAGCCTAGAACTAGGTCTGTGCAGTATCAGAGCCTAGAAATAGGTCATACAGTCACACACAAAAACAGTAAAAAATCCATACAGTGAAGAAACTTACACTGTGAGTCACGCCAGGTCAGCTAATGGGGGAGTGACAGGGAATCCTAAGCACCTAGGTTTGAAAATGGTGCCTGTACTACTTTGTAGCCAGTATAAACTTGTTAGAGGTAAGGGGGTGGGGCAGCAGAAGGAGTGGTTAGGGGAAGAATCTTGAATGACTCAGTATAACACACCTCAAATTCTTTGCCAGGTTTTATTAAATTATTGCTGCAGTTTCAGAATTGTTTTGAACTATGTTTATAAGAACTTTGGAACTTCACAAATGTACAGCTTTATCTGTGTGCATCATCATATTTTTTCTAAGAATTTGATAGTTTTGGTTCTTTAGTGATGATGAGCCATTTTTCATTGATCACAAAAAAATTGATTCCAAACTTTGTCTATGATATACATCAGATGTTACCCAGGAGACAGATCGATATTTTAACTTCTTTCATGTAGAGTGGCTATTGTTTAGGAATAATTTGCTAAAAGGTTTAAAGCATCATGAAAAGGCAATGTTTTAAAGGGATTTCAGTTACAGAGAGTTGACTGATAAACTGATTCCTGAAAGTATTTTCTGCAGCAGTACTTACTGATTAGCTGTTTTAATTATTTTGTTTTTCATCAGACTACGTTTGTGTTACTGAGCATGGTAATATCCCAAATTTGGGAGTGTGTTTAGAAGATGCTATTAGTTTCCATCTTTGCCTGGTTTTGTGTACATATATTATTTGTTTTGGCAGGCTGTTAAAAGTCATTCAATAAAACCATGAAGGCTCATTGGTACCTCATTTCAGGCTTGTTGCTATTACCCAGGTTATATGAATATCTACTGTTGTCATGACATTTATATACTTTTCACACTTTTACTACAATGAACAATTAATACCAATATAAAACTAAAAAGCACACAAAGGTCACTCTAAAATACTTATACTATTCATCGTTGTTTCATTACACAAACTAGCATCTTGGCATTCCAGTTTCAAAAGGTTGTGGAAACATCTCATTAAACTGCTAAATTTAAAATCAAAACCTGCATTGGATCACACATATGGAGCCAATAAAAAACTCTTAAAAGTTAGATGATACATACTTAAATAAGAAAACTCTTGAATAGTTAAATAAATAGATAGCTTAAGTAACCCATAATAATTAAATAAATGTATTACTGTGTGTACTCTGCTAACACCAATACCTGTTTAGAAGTTCAGCAGAGTAATTATTTTAAAATTACACATTATTATACCTCTAAACTTGTCACATGATTCTTGCATCTTTAAATCTTCCTCATTTCCCCATGTAATTTAAATTATTTTCTCATTTTCTTTAACAATGTGTCTATATATTTGAATACAATCATAATTATAGTTGAACGTTTCAAATTCTAAAGCCATAATAAAACACATTTAAATATTTTCAAAACCATTGTTTTTGAATTACCTGAGATTTGTTGCTTTTTTGGCAACCAATTTGTTTATACCGAGTAAAATATAATACCCCATCCATACTTCTCATTTCATTTCCCTTCTTTCCAACTTTGTTTGTAAATCATTCCCCCCTCTTCCCTACTTCAAAATGACTTATAACAAAAATAAGAAGTTGGTCTACTGTTTACATTTCATAGAATTCCTAAATAGTGCACTGCAGCTGTTCTCTCTTTTATCGGTAGTGCTAACCTTCTGCCTACTTTTCCAATATATACAATGAAGGACAACCATTACGTGTTGCAATGCATAGCTGGCTTTTGGCACTAGTGAACCCTGTGATCCTGATCCTGCAGGACTCAATCATAACAAGTTATCTTATTTTGATATTTTGTTACATGTTGGTAAAACTAACAAAAGCTAGTATAGCAATTTTGTGCACATAATACACCAGGTGGGTAATAATATTTCTATTAAAATTCAAAGATATCTCTGTTTATAATGAATGTTTTGTCAAGTAACAGACTTCACAATTTCATTAAATGTTTTACCACTGACACAGTGCCCTTGATTTTACTTAAATCCTTCTGGTAGGTATTCCTTCTTTTAAAACTAAAATCATAGCCTGCTTTAGACTCCTGCAATACCTGTGGCAGTTGGGGCAGCACCTTGATCATCACTGATTGTGTGGGGGCCCCACAAAAGCTGATGCTTGTTGGGAGAAAATAAGGCTATTAACTTTCTAATCATGTGCCTTATCTGAAATAGGATTCTGATATGACCTTGTTAAGATAAGGCTGATGATCAGTAGCTGAACATCAGCAAGTGCTAGGGATCAGCAGCCCAGAGTGACTTATCTCAGCGCTTACCTTGGATTTTAAGAATGAATGGTTTTCTCTTGCAGGGAGTTTTATAAACACTGGCAGAACATCAGATAACATAACTCTTGACATATTAGTTCATGGATTCTGGTCAAGCCATTTTCTTTGACTTACTATCACAAACATAGACCTTAGACATCTTACACATGATGAGTGCCTATCTTTGTTGGCTTGGAAAGAAGAGAGTGCATGTGAAAGCAACTGTTCTTTGTCACAGTGAGGAGCATTGCCATTTCACAGTGCTTTGTTCATAGGTAGGTACTAGGCTATTGGTACAAGGGCCTAAGTAAGCCTAGCCAACAAGGTTCCTTGGCTTACGTCACCCGAAGAAACTTATTTTCCTGTGCCACTGTTAAGCAGAACCACAGAAGTGATCCCCGGGGTGTATTTCCTATTTCCCATCCACTCATCAAGATTTTTCTTGAAGAGTGCTAATGAGGAACTTTGCTTGATATAGATGGGTAGCTTGTTCCAGAGTATGGGGAAGTCTCTGGAACAGGAATCTATCCCTCCAGCATGTCCTGTTTATTGTGGTGACAAGGTTTAGGTCCCTAGAGCATGTAGCTTGGAGGGATTGGGATTTCTTCAGGTGTAGCATGTCCAACAGCTCTGGGTTTGACATTGCTTTATATATTTGGTAGAGATCACCTCAGAGTAGGCAATATGCTACAGAGTAAAGCTGGAGTTTTTTGAGACGGTCAGTGTAAGGCATCTGTCTAAGGCCAGTAATCCCCTTTGTGAGGTACTTCTGTGGCCATTCCAGCTGCTGCAGATGTCTTGTGAGGTACATTCCAAAAGGGGCGTTGTACTCTATGATGGGTCTAATAAGTGTCGAGTAGAGGGGAACAATGACCTCTTTTTTCCTGGATGAGAACCCTTTTGTAATGAGGTGTGCCACGTAGAAGGACGTCCTGACTACTGTGGCAATGTGATTATCAAAGGAGAGACTACTGTCCACCTGGATCCCAAGGCCTCATCACACATTCGGTGTAAAGTAGACTGCTGCCAATGTGGTAGTTCAAGGGTACAGAGTTTTTACCAAAGGTATTGACAATGCACTTTTTGGCATTGAGCTTGAGGCCATGGCTCTGACACCAGGCACCTGTCTCAGTGAGGCCCTTCTGTAGGATGTCCACATCATTTGGGGACTCGACTATGGCTCCTAGTTTGCAGTCACCTGTGAACTTCATTAGCCAGAGGCCTTCTGTATTAGCCTGTACTTCAGAGAAGTAAATACCAAACAGGAGAGGTCCCAGGACTGAACCCTGTGGTACTCCACCTGTCACTGGCTTGAAGTCAGATTTGGAGTCTGTAAGTTTTACAGTGTGGGTTCTATCAGTGAGCCAGTTGGCAAGCCATCTTGCAATGTAGGGAATTTATACTTAGTTTAGTGAGTTTAGCTATAATTCCAGAATGGGGGATGGTGTTGAAAGCCTTGGCGAGGTCAAGATAGGCTGTGTGAACCAACCTTACCCTCATCTACGGCTTTGTGACTGCCTCAAAGAAGTTGATCAGGTTCAGAAGGCATGATCTGCCTTTCACAAACCTGAACTGGGTGGGGTCCAGAGTTTGGAGGTTACCAATGTCTTTGTTTATGAATTCCATGATGATATGCTCCATGGCCTTGCAGACCAGGTTCATCAGCCTAATAGGGCAATAATTCTCAGGATCAGTGGAGTAGGATAACTGTTGCTGTGCACCATTCAGTGGGCAGAAAGCCTGATATGAGGCTATGATTGAACATGGTGCTTAGGTGGGGAGCCAGTTCGTTCTGAGGTTTGTGAAAATGCAGCCTGGGATCAGCATCCGTTCCCATGGATGCTGTGTTTTTGGCTTTAGAGAGTGCAGCTTTTACCTGTGTAGTGATTACAGGGGCTCTGCATTCTTGGGCCCTTTAGGGGGTGAGAGGGGGGTAAAGTTAGCACTGAACCTATCTGCCAGGATGTTGGCAATATCAATTGGTTCTGTAATTTTCAAGCCGTTGTGCTGTAACTCAGAGCAGATCTGGGTGTTGCCACTGAGATTCTTGACATAGCTATAGAATGCTTCATTGTTGTCCTTAGAATTGGTGACAATTTTGTTTTTGTACCAAGCTTTGGCGGATCTTATAAGGGATCTCAGTTTCTTACTGAGGCTGACCAGGGAGCTCCTCCACTCATGGGATTTTACTCTGTTTTTGCAACAGTTCTTCCTTTTGTTGTACAGTTTGTTTATTGGCAGGGGACCACCAGATTGGCTTCCTTTTTTTGGAGGATAGCATCTTGGTTCTGTTTGTGATAGCATGATCCATGCACTCGTGTAAGGGCTTCTAGAGTGCATTAGTGTAGGATTCTGCAGTGGTAACTATATTGTTCATCTGCATGGGTGTCATGAAGTTTGCCACTTCTGTCTTAAGAAGCATGGTTGGCTTTGGAGAGATTTTTTACCGTGATTACCTTAATGGGGGTGGGGGAGCGATGTGGATATCTAGGGTGATTAGCTTATGGTTGGATCAGACCAACCTATAGCAACTTTCTGGTTGCATTCTTTCTATGTAGTGTCTGCATGCCCTCCCTGTCTATGTGTATTTATCTATGTGCTCTAGGTAACCAAAGCACCTCAAACATATGTGACAGGTGGAGTGTGTGTGTGTGTGTGTGTGTGTGTGTGTGTGTGTGTGTGTGTGTGTGTGTGTGTGTGTGTGTGTGTGTGTGTGTGTGTGTAAAATATCATTGCTTTTTTCTGTCCAAACACAATAATGCCTGACACATACATAACCCTTCTTGGAAGCACTAAGAAAAAAAAACAATGCAGTTAACAAGTAATTATATTTCAAAAGTAGAGAATAAAATAAACCACAAAACATTCATAGATTTAGTGCTTCTAGGAGTCTGGTGGTCCCACACCCCAAACTGTATTAATGGATTTTAACATGGAATTAGTGTTGGCCTCTGCTCTCAGCTCCAACTATTCTAATACCAGCCCTGCTCATTGGAGCATACAGAAAGTTGCTATAGGTTGATTGGTGGACTGAGAATGGTGTGGTCATTACTTGTTTAATTTTCAGCCCAATTAAACCTTAAGAGGTCATTATAGCTTGTGCTGGGGCTGAGAACAATGTTGTCACTGTTTGTTTTACTTTTCTCACAGACCTCGAACGTATACAAAGAAGGTTACTATAGTTTGTGTAGGGGTAGTGTACTATCTTAGAGCAACAAAGCAAGCAGTATTCCCAGGTAGGTTTTGTGTATTCTCACAAACAATTATCCTGTTTGCTTATTGTGAGCTACTATTTTATCAGCTTCAAAAATTAAGCCTTGAGCACAACTTATGTCTTCCTTGAAAGAAACAAAAAATGGGGTTGAAATTCTTTTCTTTCTCACCATTTTTTTTTCAGGCCACCAGTGGAATAAAAGGTTGGGAAATGCACTAAAATGTACCATAGAACATCTATAACCCTATATCTTCAAGGGGCCCTATCTTAATTGAGCTATTTCCTAAATGGTTATTGCTGTGCTGTCTTGGTCAGTTAAGGTGTGCTGTAAGGATGCAAAAAGACTATAGTTGAACAGCAATACTGAATTTCTCTTCATGCCATCAATGGAAGTTTTTTTTTTTTTTTTTTTGTGTGTAAAACAAAAAAAAACTTTAAATGTACACTAGAGCATACAGAAAGTCATGGCTTCTTGAAAATGCTGAAGAGTACGACAAACTGTGAGTAAAGAAGAAAACAAAAATAAAGTCTATGGTGTGGGGAGCCTGGGACTGTGAGACAATAGAGGGGGCCATTGCAGGATAAAAAGAAAAACTCAAAATACACCAGCAACCAGCAGCAACTTCTGTTTTAATGCAGCAACAGTGATCTGGCACCTCGGCAGTTCACCTTTAAGGATCACAATAACATAATTACAGCTGCCTTAAATAGCCAAATACAAGCAGCCATTTAACATGATCCAATTAATTAATTAAATAATAATTAATGCAGTTATACATAACCTGCACTCCACTGTCCGACATAGCTTTTAACTTCCCTGCTGTTCCTGTCTGGGAAGACATTCAGTGTATGGGCCACTACTCGAACATGAGGAAATTCCCTGTACCCATGAAATGAGCTCAGGTAATAGCAAATGTGAATAAATGGAAACAATTAAGTTTCAAGTTAGAACAAGATAATAAAAAGTTGATATCAGTAAGGAAACAAAGGTTAATGTGCAAAGTATGCACATTATTTTTATTTATTTATCATTTGTTGACCGGGTTAGTCCAACTATGCTAGCCTACTTTCAGGGAGACCCGAGGTGATATTTATACCACTAAGGGAAATATCTCCAAGGCATTGTAAAACTTCCCCAACTATAGGATAGATGCAATGGGATCTTTTATATCAAACTGAGCTACCACCAACTCAAGCAGATGGGAACTCAGTTTAACAACTCACCCGAAAGACGAGGAATAATGCGTCTGAGTTCATGTCCATGTTCTTTTCAGGTTTGAGATCACTGTACCCAGAAAATTAACAGCATGGAAAATTTATTGACTTTTTTAATTGCAAAGAAAATGTGTATCCCATTAGGAAAGGTTAAAACTAAAGATTCTTTTAAAACTGTATTAAAAATGAAATCCTTCAGCAAGTATTTGTCTACTTTTTAACATTCAGAATTTGTTATGCCTTTTCATTCTTTGGCTTTAACAAAATTCAATTTTTGTTGCCTGACTGATTCTGTCTATTGATGAATTCAGCTGTATAATGTCTTTGGTGTATACGTGTTTACTGTTTTGGATTCCATGTGTCATGATCTAATAATGTATTTAAATGACAATGAAAGCTTGTCTTTTGCAATTAACTTTTCTGATGTAAATGTACAGCTTGTCTTATTTTATTTTGTTATATTTATCTTGTTTGTGACTGCCTCCTATTACTGTCAAACCGCATCTCATACTGTTATTGTACTTTTTTCACATCTGTCTGGAGTTTGCACTTTTAAAGACTAAGACACTCCTTGTATTCATCCATTGTTGTCTTTTTAATGAATCACATGTTCTCATGGTAGTTTAACATCTGATGCCTATCCAATTCTAAATCAAATATCCTCTAACTGTTCTCACTTAAGATACCTCTATGTTTTTTTCTTTCTTTCTTTATGTGCTTGCTAGTGAGATAACATAACATGACCAATTGTTTACCACAATTTCAGCATACTTCCACATATATGAAGAATTCATATATTAACTAACATGTCAATATGTGAATCTTCCTATAATGTAATAATAAATAATGAATTAAGCAGATGTGTATACTTCGGCATCTCATGTCTTCGGACCAGCCGCTGTTAAATATTGTTTTGGTAAAGATATTGGTGCAAAAGTGGGCTTTATGGTTGAATATATCTTTTTCTCACTTTTGGGGAAGTGGAAATAACTAATTCTGTATTGCATGGACTGGCCAGGGGTCTCCTGTCCTGCAGAATGTGTGTGTGTGTGTGTGTGTGTGGGGGGGGGGGGTAGTAGCAAACCTGAACCCAATGAGACACGATGGAATTTTGTGCAAGCTTCTGCTTCATACTCTTTTATTTATTTTGTATTTATTAAATTCGATATCCAGGTAGGTGGGCTGGTTTTCAGAGCCTTTTCAGCCATGACCTTGGCCCATAGGCAACAAGTGTAGTAACTGTGTAAAGCAGAGCACTGGAACAAATAGCAACATATTCATGAACTTCTATGATGAGAAACAAATGCCATTTAAAACATATATGGATACTATGTTCACATTCACAAAATCTGGTATACAAGATGACAATTGCAGCACAGAAAATTATTGACTTCAATAATTGGCATAGTTCCTGGTGTCATTCTGAGGGGGTATAGTATCTGTCAGCCTGGGATTACATGATCGACAGACTTCGATGCTTTGCCAGAGATGGTCTTCATCTGTCACCGCTGGGATTTCGGCTACTGGCCAAGGCTCTTGCCAATCCCTTAGTGCCTTTTTAAGCAGTGTCTCAAGAACAAAATTCCCAATGTAAAAACTCCATCTAAAAACAACCTTGAGGTTATGATGCTAAATGCTAGGAGTCTTAACAAGAAACTGCACTCACTGGAAGCAATCCTCACTTTGAAAGACATTGACATTTGCACAGTCATGGAGACTTGAGCGCCCCAACCATATCGGACTACACCTCCTTCCACATGTTCAGACCACAGACTGAAGGCATGAAAACTGAAAGAGGCAGTGTATCAATATTCATTAAAGATAAATACACCTCCAGATTGGTTAGACAGCATGATTCCCTGGAGATACTTCAGGTGCAATTAATTGTTCATAGGAGACCTAGTCAAGTCATTGCCAATGACAGGACCCCCTCCATGAATCAGGACACCCACTGATTATTTGGACCTACTTGAGACTATCAAGATACAGCTGAACACTATGGTTTTGGGTGACTTTAACTACCCATCCATTGACTGGGTAAATTACTTGTGTGCAAACTCACTTGCCCAAGGGTTTCTCGACTTCATTAACTCCAATGCCCTGGACCAGCTGGGTGACACTCCCACAAGGGGTCCCAACATCTTGGATCTGGTGCTAAGCAATATGAGGGACCACTGTAGCACCCTTACTGTAAGATCTTCCTTGTTAAGAGCTGACCACAGATCAGTTTCATTCAAAGTAACTATCACACCTCACTCGCCCTCCCCCAGCAGCAACTAAACTAAGAAACTTCTCCAAAGCAGATTATAACCTCTTATGGGATGATGTAAATAGCTTCACCTTCCCCCTCACATGGAACCGACAGCTATGTTGAGTTCTACACAAATGCTTTATACAAACACCTGTATAACTGAATTAACTTGGCTGTACCTGATAGGACCAAAACAAGTTCCTCAAGGAAGAGCAAACCTGCCTGGTGGACAAATGCCATTAATAGGCTTTACAATAAGAGGAGGAAATTGCTGCCTAAGAGTAAGAGGGAGTGAGTCCTAAACTGCAAACACTCCCTCCTCAGCTTAAACAAGCAAATAAGACTTCTTTTGAAGTTCTCCAAAGCTAACTATGAATCCAAATTAGCTTCCTCAGTTAAGGACAACCATAAGGCGTTCTTTAGTTACATCTGTAACCAAAAAGAAAAGGACCAGATTTGTTCCAAACTATTAGTTAGTGATATCACATATACTGAGCCTGTGGACATTGCTAATCTGTTAGCTGACAGGTTCTGTGAAAACATCACTCCCCTGTCCCCACCACACGTACCCCATGACATCCCTAGCACCTCTCCTCTACCTTGTATCTTTAAAGAGCAGGGCATGAATGCCGTCTCTAAGGTTAAAAACATAACATCCATGGAACCTGATAACATCCCAGGCTTTATCCTACATGGAATCAAACAAGAATTAGCAACACCATTGGTTACTCTTTTCAATCATAGTCTAAGCACCAGCTTCATCCCATCTGAATGGAAAAAGGCCACTGTTATCCCCTTGCAAAAAGGTAGTGTTTCCACTGACCCCAGGAACTACAGACCTATTAGCCTTATCTGCAAGGTCATGGGGCATATCATCATGGAACTTAACAACAAAGATATAGGTAATCTCCAAACACTTAACCCTACTCAATTTGGATTTGATAAAAAAGGGAGCTCACAACTATTAAACCTAGTGGATTTCTTCGAGACAGTCACCAAGGCCCTTGATGAGGGGAAATATGTGTATACATCCTACCTAGACTTAACCAACACTTTTGACACTATCCTCCTCAGGCATCACTGACAAACTTACCCAGCTAGGTATCAGCTCTTATATCATTAGATGGGTCACAAATTGGCTCACTGATAGAACCCATATAGTCAAAATAGGGGAATTCACCTCCAACAGCACACATGTAACCAGTGGTGTTCCACTTCCGGGATAAGTCCTGGGACCTCTATAGTTTGGAATCTATGTCTCCAGAGTACAAGCTAAAACTAAAGGTCTTTGGCTGACAAAGTTTGTTGATGACTGCAAACTGAGGGCAGCCATAGAATCTCCAAACAATGTCAACATCCTACAAGAGGGTCTTACACAAATAAATGATTGGTGCCAAAGTCATGGCCTTAAACTCAATGCAAAAAATGTGTTAGCATCCCTTTCAGTAATATCAACACCCTAGGCATGCACTCAGTGAGGAGAGACCTGAGCACACAGGTTAACAGCAACTTTACCTTTGATCACCATGTCTCCACAGTGGTAAGAAGGGTATTCTACACTGCTCATCTCATAAGTAAGGGCATTGCCTCCAGAAAAAAAGAAGTTATAACCTCCCTGTACTCTTCCCTCATCAGGCTAATAATTGAGTACAATGCCCCTTTTGGAATGTACCTTTCCAAGCACCTGCAGCAATTGGAGAAACCACAACAGTTCTGCATAAGGAAAATTCAAGGTCTTCTGCATCTGTCCTATGAGGATCATCTGAAATCACTGTTACTTTATTCTGTTTCATACAGACTCCTCAGAGGTGATCTGTGCCTTGCATACAAGGCAATCTCTGACCTTGCTTTACTGGAAATTCTGCACATCCACAAGTTAAATGGTACATGGGTTACTTGGTCTAATGGCCTTAACCTGGTATGTGACATTAACAGAACCTGCTGGAGGGACAGATTTGTCTCCCAGAGGTTACCACACCTTTGAAACAGACTCCTGCTTCATGTCAAGCAGAGCACCTCATTGGCCCTCTTAAAACGCAATCTGGACGATTTGATGGGTAACCATAAATTCATCCCAGGATTCCATCGGTGTCCCTCTTGGACTGGTTGGGATTGAAAGGGCCCTAGGGTCATTATCCTAGTAACCTCCTATGACAGCAGATAGAGAATGGTAACTTTTTTATTTGCATGTTATACCATGACATGAACAGAAATTTAGAAGAAACTTTATTTACTATGATAGTTGCTGCCCTTTGCCTTAGTTTCCTACCTGCTTGATGTGATATATGCTTAGACTACCCTTTTTCTTTGTAACAGCAGCTTGTTGCTTCTTTGAACAAGCACTCCTTCAATATATCTTTGCCATCTTGTCTGCTTTCAGATGGCAGATGATTCCATACTGCTGTTACCAATTTACAAAAGGCCAGTAGTAGTTTTGAACCTAACTGGGGATTTGGCATTATCGGCATCATCTCTTAGGGAGTATTTTTTTTTGTCTCATTTGTAGTTTACATGGCAGTGCAGGGCAGTGTCCTTGACTGAGAATTTTCAAAATGAGAGAGGAAAAAATAAAGTCTGCCCTTTTACTGATGGGTAGCCATTTGCAGTGTTCCAGCAGGTAGCATTGATGGAGTCTTTGCTGAACGAGGAGAATGAGTCTCCATATTTTGCTGAATGCTCCTTGTAGTTTTTGAGTATTTATACTAGAGTGGAATGTTATTAATGGAAATCCATATTCCAGTTTGGCTATTAATACATGTTTGGCTAAGGCTTTGCAGGTTGTCGGATTAGCAGATTCAAGATTTCATAGAAGAATTATGAGGCAGGGAAGGGTTTTGGTAATGGTGATGTCAGTGTGTTTGCTGAATGAAAGTGAAGTATCTAGGGTAAGTCCCAACTACCTTTGTTGCAAGATTAGTGGAGAACACTGCAATTTAAGTCAGCGTTTTTGATGTTCCAAAGATCATAGTGCTGGATTTTAGGGTGTTAGTGAGAAGCCTATTTTCGTGGCTCCAGCTGCATAATTTTGTGAAAATTTATTTTATTTTATTTACTTTATTTAACATTTTTTTACTGGGAAAGTCTGACTTGAAACAAAGGCAGTTTTGACTGGAGGCCTGGGAAGAAATGCTCCAGACACATGTCTTTGAAACATGGAAGGAAATCGGAGTGCCTGGAGGAAACCCACACAAACACAGGAGGAACATGCAGACTCCACACAGACAGTACTCCAGCCGAGAATTGAACTGCAGAACCTTTTGTTGTGAGGCAACAACACCACCGCTGCACCACTGCACCATCCAAAATGGTTTGAAGTGGTGATTCTAACTTTGCACATTCCTAGGTGACTGAAACTCTTCAGAGTTAGCATTTCTGCCTTCTTCTATAGTGCTGTTCTTCTGCTTTAGTATCATTATCACTTTCATTATTAGTAGTTGCATCATTCTCAGTACAAGGACAAGCAGATCAAAAATGAAAAACAGAGTCAGACATATACCACTTCATTTACCTTAAGATTTCAAGTGTCCTCTCGTCCCAGTATTCTTACACCCTCTTTTTAGACATGAAACAGCTGTGTGACCTGGTTTTCCTTAAGAGAAACAAGTTTTTTTTTTTTTTTTTTTAAACAAGTTTATTGTTTTTAACATACAAAATAAATATCATAACAATTTTATACAAGCAATTAAAATAGAAATAGTTATAACATTCAATAAAATAACCAAAGTATTTACAAAGACATCCACTACAAATCAAATCAATTGATTAAACTATAATGTCATGCTATTGAGACTAAGATTTTTTAACAGGTTTTGTAAAGTATCCCATATAATATAATAAGATGTTTTTCTAGTAGTTCTTGATTTTATTGTCATCAATTCCATATGACACACTTCAGTCATAACATTTTTAAATTCATTAAATGAAGGAGGGGTATCTGAAATCCAATTTCTGGTTATTATTTTTCTAGCCACTGCTAGAATAGACCATAATAAGGGAAGTTTAACTTTTTTAACACTTTTAGGAACAGGTGTGTTAAATAATATAAGTGATTTAGAAACAATGAAATTATCTGTGAAAAGGGCCTGCAAAAAATCATTGATTAACTTCCAATATTCCTTCAATTTTATACAGTCATAAAACGTATGTGCCCAATCAGCATTTATTTCTACATTACATCTTTTACATAAGTTGTCTTTATTATTTATTTTATTCATCATTAAAGGTAATAAAGAATGATCTATGTAAAAATTTCCAAGTAAAAAGTCTCCAATTAATGGAAGAAGTAGTTTTATAAGCAGATTCCAATATATATTGTTTATCTTGTTGTTTTGGTGATTCACCATTAATGGAAATGAAATAATTCCAATAGGTATCTGAAATGTAATGAGTTTCTTCTCTGATAATTTTATGTATGTATGAGAGCTTACCTTTATCAGAAACTCTATGTTGTAAATTTAATATCAAGTAATCAATCAGTATTGGAACAGATTCTTTAACTGTTAAAGACATTAAATCAATTTTATTAATAAGATGTTGTCTAAAAGTCTGAATTTCTAACCAACATATTTCTCTCAAATCAAATTCTTGCTTTAAGAAGTCTAAATTTTTTACTTTATTATCAGACAGCAACTGATACCAATACTTTAGATCATTCTCTGTGACTAAAAGAGTTCTTTCAGAGGTGGTTGACAAAAGCATACCTTGTGTATACATTATAGCGAATAGAATAAAATTCCATTCCTTATACTTAGGATGCATGAATATAAAATTACGATAACTGATAATAATGTTTAATGGGTAACTAACTACATATTTTGGTGTAATGGATGAAATACAAAATTCTTTTAGTAACCGTAACATGGGGTTATTTACAATAATATTTTTATGTATTAAAGAGATTTTCATGAAGTGAATGCTAATTAGTTCCCAGTAATCTTTCCATCTTGCAACATATGACTGATCTATTAACAAAAGTAATAACTTTTATAATAGAAGAGATAGTATATAAAGTCTGGAAATGAAATGCCCCCTTGAGACCAGCTATTAGTATGTTTCTTTAATGTAATCCTAGGTCTATTAGGTGCCCATAAGAAATTTAACATTAATGAATTCAATTTCTTAATAATTATTTTTGTAGGTGGGAGTATTATTGATTGTATTAAGTATAATATCTTAGGGAATACTATCATTTTAATAATTGTGAGTCTCTCTTCCATGGTAAAAAACATATTGTTCCAGCTATTGAAAAGATTTTGTATATTAAGAAGACAGGTACTATAATTATTATGTATAATAGATTTGATATCTTTAGTTAATATTATACCTAAGTAAGTTATCTGACCTGAGTTGGGTATATATTTGTTAAAATCATTAATGAGGACATTTTTTTCGTGTGTATATTGGTAATATTTTAGTTTTTTCTTCATTGAATATTAAACCAGAGATATTTTTAAAATCCATCATTTTATCAAATAAGGACTGCATAGAAGAGTTAGATCCAGCTGATGTAATTAGAACATCATCTGCAAAAGTTGAATTTTAGATATTGTATTTTCATCTATATCAAATCCTTCTATATCAGTACTGTTTCTGATCAAATTAGCCCAAGGCTCCATTATTAAAGTAAATAATAGTGGAGAGAGTGGACACCCTTGTTTTGTACCTTTTAAAATGGGTATTTTTTGTGAGACATATGCTCCTATCTTAATGTAAGCCAATGCTCCTTTATATAGATGTTCAATTAGATTTACAAATGCATCTGAGAAGTTTGTGCACTTCAGTAAGATAAACAAGTAGTCCCAACTTACTGAATCAAATGCTGAACTTATATCGAGACTAATAAGTGTTAAATCTTTCTTTTTCCTATTTGCAAAATCAATTAACGTTAAAATTATCCTTATATTATCAAAAGTATTTCTATTTACAATAAAGCCTGTCTGGTCTATATCTATAATGCCTGGGATGATTGTCTTTAATCTATCAGCAAAAATACTCATAAACATTTTATAGTCAACATTAAGTAATGAAATAGGTCTATATGAAGTGCATCTGGTTGGGTCTTTATTGGGTTTTAAAATTGGTGAAATAAATGTGTATTGCCAAGATGGGGGAGTTGTTAACTCATTTTGGGCCAAAATAAAAACCTTATGTATTAATGAGTAAGTACTTTTGGGAAGAATTTTATAGATCTCTGGTATAATACCATCATTACCTGGTGCTTTGTTTGATTTAAGCTTGTTTATTTGTGTAATAACCTCTGTATATGAAATATTTTTATCCATTAGTTTAGTCTGTTATTTATTAAGTTTTTTGTTCATGTTTGTAGTTATAAATTTCTTTATTTTATCTTTAGGCTCCATGTTAATGTTATTATGATTAATTTTGTGAAAGTGATTTCTAAATTCATCTAATATTTCTGGTAAACTAGAAACATTCTTATTTTTCCTTGGAGAAAATTTCTTTGATATGATTTTGTTTATTCAACCTTTTGTTTTATTTTTAAGTCTATGTAAGTATTTGGGACTTATTGAGTAAGACAAAAACTTATATTTCTCTAATGTTATTTTAACTTTATGAGTTAAAATTTCTTTGTATTTCTCATTTAATTTATTTATTTCTTCAATGACTTTTTTGTCCATACTATTTTCTTTATTATTATGTTTGTATGAGTCTAATTTGCTTTGAATATCTAGTAATTCCTTGTCCCAAGATTTCCTTTTATTATTATACCATCTGATACTTTGTCCATATAAATATGATTTTAAAGCATCCCAAACATAAACAATGGAGACTTCAGGTGTATTGTTTAAGTCTAAAAAATGTTGCACTTCTGAAAGTATATAATCTTTATAGTCTTTTAGTTGAGTTAAGTATGCTGGTATCCTTTTGATCTGAACATTGTAAGTACTTTTATCATAAACTCAAAGACAATTGAATTATGATCTGATATAGGACACAAAATGATTTTAGAATTAATTAAGTCTGTAACCATCTGGTTAGAAATAAAGACTATCTATTTTTGAATAAGTTTTATATCTGTTAGAAAAAAAAGTGTATGGTAATGATTTTGAATCTATTTGATTATTAATATCATTCAAATGATATAAATTAACAAAATCCTTTAAATGTTTTGCATTAGATGTAATTTTCCTTTTTCCTATAGTAGTAGTATCTTTTTCATGTAGGATACAATTAAAGTCACCTGCTAAAATAATATCTCCTATAGAAAATGATATGATCTTATTGAGATGGTGTTTCATTGTATTAATGCCAATTCCTGGTATCCAATATACATTGATTAATGTATATGTCTTTCCATTAATCTGTATTGTAACCATACAAAACATTCCTTTATCATCTTTATAAGACTTAATAGTTTTAGGTATGGGCATACTTTTATTCCATAAAATAGCCACTCCTCTTTTTTTCTGAATGTGTTCTGAACTAACCAAGACTGTATATTTATTAGTGGCTAATTTATCAATATCCTTTTTCAGGAGATGTGTTTCTTGAAGGAATACTAAGTTGGCCCTATGCAAATTAATGTATCTTATTAAACTTGCCCTTTTACATGGGTTATTCAGTCCATTAATGTTTAAAGAAATTCCTTTTAGAGAAATCATTTAGCTTTTATAAACATATAAAACATATAATCAGAATAACAATTAACAAAATAAATGATATTATACCTCCTCCTTTAGGTGTACCATTAATTATAGCTGTATTTATTGAAAATCTTATGGGATTTTGTATAAGCGTCACTTTTATTTGTAGTGACAATAAGTTTATAAAATGTGTTGTGGATGTCAGAACTATATACAAACAACAATAAACAGGTGAAAATAATATTAGGATTAAACATTGCACCCAGCCTGGAGTTAAGAACTCCAACTTTGAGTAGCACATACCACTCAAGTTATCCCCCTATCCTAAGCAGCAGTACCACAGCTGCCACCATATCAATTCAATACTAACTATTATTAACTAAAGTTAACCTCATTTAATTAGATTATCTAGTAAGACAAAGCTAAACAATTTATAAATCAGCTTCATATAAACAAATAAGAACATTTAGAAACAGCTCATATTACTATGTACATCTATTTTGTAAAATACACTCATAATCAAAATAGCATTCTAATAAACTTGATAATGGGAACCGAGAAGAGAGAGAGAGAGAAAGGAAGAGAGAGAGAAAAAAAAAAGGGCATATCTATATATTAGTTTATTAAAAGTTTGTAAAAATATGTTTTTATGTTCATTTGGTTTCAATAACTTAGGCTATAATGGTTCAGACATTACATATATTAGGGTATTCCTACTTTCTGCCATAGAAATGCAGTTAACAGTTTTAAAAACTTTAAATTACTTGCACCAAAGCTTTCTTCTCATACTTATTATTGCCAGTAAATAAAATATTTATACTCATACATATGTTTACAAGTCATACTGCACAGCAATGTAAATTCCTAGTTATACATAAATCATTGTGAAGAAAGCCATCTGTATTTTATATATCTGAACTGCTGCTTTAAAATATGTCACATGACAGTTTCTTCTAAGATATAATCATAATGATACTTGTGCTTGTCAATTAGATAAGTCAAATGATTTATAACATTATATATGTTTAAATCATAAGTATTTATATACAATAATATGTTGCAGTCATGTAAGCTTTCAAAAACATGTGTATATATGTTTTACCTTCTATGCCTCCTAAAATATCTCACTTGCTTACTATGGCATACTGAATCATTTAAAATCATTATAACTTTCATATTTTATAAATTACATCTTAAATAAGTAAGTTGTTATAAAGAATAACTCACATTTAGATGTCATAAAGTTAGTTTTTCATCACAAAGTCGCATTTACAGCAGTTCTACTTCCTGGAACAGTGTTCTTCTTGAATATGCGATGTGTCAGTGTGAAATCAGGGGTCAAAGTTCAAAATGACTGCATTCAGCTTCTCTGCGTGTATTCTGAGTGTTGAAGCTTTTAAAACAACTCGAGGACACTATTCATGAGGTAACCCACATCCAAAATTGTCTCCCTTAACATTCTGGTGGGAATTTTAGTAAATACAAGTGACTGACATTCATTTAGTAATACAAATGAAACTAAACAGTGCAAAACCTTCGTGAAGTATTTTACAAGTCATTACAGTCCCTATGACAGTGAAACCAAGCCTACAGTTATTTAACATATTATACAACTTATTTTTATATGCCCCACTTCATTTTCTCATACAAATCTTATTATATACATATATCAGTATTATCAGAAGCATATAACTGTACTTATAAGAGAGAAAGAGAGAGAGAGAAAAAAAAGAAAAGGAAGAGAGTAGAGAAAAAAAAGAAAGAGAGAGAAAGAAAGAAAAAAAGGAAGCTACAAAGAGTATCTACAAAGAAATATTATTTGCTGTTTGTATTAATAAAATTAAACATGAAACATATTACTTACAACTATTTTAGTTCTAATTATTTGCAATTATATCATGACATATTATTTGTAATCATGTATAAGCAATAAAGTCATGATATAATATTTAGCAACAGTGTTTAAACAGCATATATAGTTTTAAAGAACTAATAAGTTATTATTTCACTTTTTCCATATTTTACATCATACTTCTCTCCTTGCTCTCCCCCACCCCTCACTAAATGCATAGTTTATAAAGAATGCCATTATTTAAAACAAGAAGAGAAAGAAAATGTATCAAATTACTAACCTTAGGTCTCTTTATCACAAAGAGAAACAAGTTGATTGATAGCATGTTATTTGTTCCTCAGAGAGTTTGACTATTTATGAAACAAAAACAGTTTTTTGCACATAGAAAAATAACTGTGAATAAATCTTTAAATATTTGTGGCTTTCTGGAGATGCAGTAACTGTATTTGAAGAGATTAAGAGAGAAGGAAAGAAAAAAAAAATATAGAACATGTCATTTGGTTTTTAGTCTTTTTTGCTTCTCTGAAGTCTTCCAAGAAGTTCCTGTTGCCATCATCTTTAACGAAGGACTTGCCCATTCCATATCTTCTATTTTATCTAATATCTTATTTTTTTTAATATACAGCAAAGCAGAGTCCAAGTCTTCAAAAATTCTAGGGCCATCAGGTAAAAAGATTTTTAGTTTGGCAGGAAATAAAAGGTAAGTTTTGAACTGTGCTTTCTTAAGCTCTCTTATTAATGGCAAAAAACTTTTCTTTTAGTTATTACCAAGGAAGAATAGTCATTGTCAAAATGCACAGTTGCCTCATTAATTTTAATAGGTGCTTTAGCCCATGCAGATTTTAATACCATCTCCTTGTCATAAGATGATAAAAATCTTACTATAACTGATCTAGGATACTTTTTGTTAGAGTTAAAATTAGATAAGGACCTATGGGCTCTTTCAATACCAAAAGAAAATGCTTCTGACAAGTCTAAAGTTTTGGGAAGCCAAGTATTTAAAAAGGAAGTAATGTTGCTACCTTCTATATTTTCTGGCAGTCCAAAAATCCTAATATTATTGCGTCTAGATCTGTTTTCCAGGTCATCAAGTTTGGATTGTAGGTGTGTGTTCTGCTTCAGCAAAAACTCAATGTTAATTTCTTCTTCCTGGATTCTGTTCTCCATATCATTAACAGTCTCTTCTATGCCTGTAATCTGAGCCTTCTGTTGTTGCAAGTCTTGATGTAACAAATCCATTTGTTTTGTAGTTTTTCTATGAAGTTATCAATTTTAGTATCCAGTTTGTCCATTTTGGTTGTTAGTTGCTGAATAGTAGATATCAGAGACTGAAGCTCTTTCTTGATGCTGGAATCCTGACTGTTTGCCTTACTGGAACTCATTTTGAACAGAGGTGATGAAAGAGAAATTTCCAAGATGATTTCTGACAGGAAAATTATTGAAATTTTCTTTCTTTTTTAGATATTATTCAAGAAACTGATATTCCGAACGTATTTAGAAAGAAAATTATTTCATTAGTTGATTTTTAAAGTAATTATTTCCTGTCAATGCAGTTAAGTTGGTGGAGCTGAAGAAATCTGCTGCTATCCTGTGTTCATCCTTGGCCACGCCCCCAGAAACAAGTTTTTTGGCTGCCCAGATTAACAGGCAATACATGTATTAGACTTTGCATAAACAATGCTTGGTATATAGACAACTCAGACCCTCAGACATTTTGTAGTCTATCAATGTTGGCCATCCAAATCAAATTCATACAGGCTCAAGAGTCTTTTTGATAATTCAAAAGCTCTGTAAAAAGTTCTACTAATGGGAGCGTGGCCAAGATGTCAAAGTGAGTGCAGCAGTTTTTTGTTGCTCTGTCTATAAATTTTTATTTCTGACAGGATTTATTTGGAATTTTTTTTGAAATACATAGGGAAAAACTACCTATAGATATTCTCTTTATCGCTGTGTATTACTTGAGGAAGAAAATGCAATAATTTTCAGTGATTTTTCTCACAAAATTCCTGTCAGAATATTAGCAGCTGTATACAGATACTTGAAATATGAGCCATTCAAAGTCATCAGCTCAAGACAGCTCTATGAAAAAAGAACTGCAGACCATAATTACAAGTATACAGGACCTTTCTACTAAAATGGACAATTTAGAAAACATCATGGAAAATATGAAAAAAGAGAGTAAAAAACAAATTCAAGATTTAAAGGAAATTATTTCAAAGCACTCAGATCAAATAACCAACATAGAAGAATCTCTAAATGACATAGATGGAAGACAGATAGAGAATGACAGTCAAACACATTTCCTATTGAAGAAAAACAACTTATTAATTGAAAAAGTGGAAGATTTGGAGTCAAGGTCAAGGAGGAACAACATTAGAATTTATGGAGTTCCTGAAAAGACAGAGGGAAATAATATGATTCTTTTCCTAAATAATTGGTTACCTAAAGTACTAAACCTTCCAGAGTCATTTTCTTATGGAATTGAAAGGGTTCATAGGTCTTTATCAAATCCTTCTGTATCAAAAAATCCAACTTCAGCAAGATCCATCAGAGTTAAGTTTTTGTCAACACAGGATAAGGATCTGGTCTTAAAAACTGCCTGGATGAAGAGCCCCATTCAAGAAAATGGAAGAGTTATTAGATTTGATAATGATTGTACATCTGTGACAATAGCAAAGAGAAAAACATGTATTCCCCTCATTAAAGACCTTAAGAAAGCCAAAATAAAAGCTCAAATACTCTTCCCTGCTAGATTAAAAGTCACACTTCCAGATGGTCAGAAAATCTTTAATAATATTGAAGAAGCAACAGAATTTGTCAAAAAACATAACTTACTGGACAAAATTGAAGATATGGAACTTTCTACTCCAAGTCTAAAGAGGCAAGCTACTAATGGCAAAATAACAGCAAATGATAAGTCCACAAAAAAACTTAAAGGGAAGTAAAGTATAAGTTTCTAACTTCCAGCGGTTATTATCTTTTGTGAATTGGACAAATAGTGAAAAATATGAGGTAAGATTTTAAAATAAATATTTACAACTATATATAACTAACTCCTTTTCCTCCTTTTATAGTAATTACTCTTATTATTACATAAGTAATTACTTTATGCTGTTCCTCCTTCCTTTACTATGAGGTTTTATCCCCTATATGAGTATAACATAAATAAAAACAAATGGTTTATAAGCACATAAGATCTTGTCATAATCTTACAAGATCGTGATTTAATGTTTATTTTAAATTAGTGGTGTGCTGAGTGCCGTTAGAATAGTATTAAGCTTCCATTTAGAAGTAGTTTATGTGTCTTTGTTCTGTAACCTTAATGCATTAAATAGAGCTGCAGTAGCTTTAAATGCTGGAACAGGGACTGCGGACACCTACACAGTCTGTCAGGAAGCTTTATGGGTTTTAGATTGATTAAATTGTGTGTTTTTCTTCTATTTTCTTTGTATTTAGTAAATTAATTATGAGAGGTGTTTTGGGGAGAGAGAGCGCCTTCTAGAGAAGTGCGGTGTGTGATTTTAAGAGAAAAAATTAATAGCCGCATAGCACTGCCCTGTTTAACCTGTTTTTTTTTTCTATTTTACATGCTTTTTTGCAACCCATGAGCACACGAAATCTAGGAAAGCCAAAAATAACTGAAAACGTTATACTTAGCTCATGTATGCAGTTCACATTTGAATATAAAGCTTCAAGAGAACTAAATCCCAAGCTATTCATTGCTCCATGGTTTTGAGACTGGCGCTCTTTGTAAGAACTTCTAGTGATGACATAACTGTTCTCTGTGCTCCGGTCATGCATAAGAAACAACTGTTTCATAAGAAACAACTGCGACAGATGATAAGGACGTAGCAAGGAAGTTTTTGCTGCTGAGGCATTTAAAATGCTCTTCAAAGTAGTTCTTTGACTGTAAGTTTATGATTTCCTAACAAAATGAATGTTTATTAGTTGTTCTTGATGCCGGAGACTAGAATTAACAACATATATACTGGAAACTGTTGTAGTTGCAGTTTAATTCAGTATTCTAGGCACAACTATCACTCATGTTTCTTTGCATTGTTTTGCATTGTTTGTTCTCTAAACTTATTAATAGTGAGATGTACATGTTTTAGTTATAAGGTGAACACTGATTAATTATATGTAGATATAAAATAACTTACAAATGAAGAGTAAAATTGCACATGAAGAGAAAATTAACATTTCTCTATACACAACACAGATACTTTAGTTATAATGCAGCCTCACTAGATATTTAATGTAAGGTAAATGTAGCTGACTGAAGAGAAGGTTGGAAAAATTTTACAACTGTATGGGTTTATACTGTGTACACATGATGATTATTATAGCTAGGTTATAAATGTATCCTATACCCATTATTGGTATAACTGCTATAGGTTTATTCCATGTACACATGTTGATTATAGCAAGGTTAGGAATGTGCCCTGTACCCATTGTTGGTATGACTGGTATGAGTTTATACCCTATACACATGATGATTATAGTTAGGTTAGGAATGATCCCTGTACCCATTATTACAATAACTGGTATTGATTTATACTGTGTACACACAATTATTATAACTAGGTTATAAATGTCCCCTTTACCCATTATTGGTATAACTGCTATGGGTTTCTTCCATGTACACATGATGATTATAGCAAGGTTAGGAACATGCCCTGTACCCATTATTGGTAAAAATGGTATGGGTTTATATCCCGTACACATTATGATTATACCTAGGTTAGGAATGAACCCTGTACCCATTATTACAATAAGTGGTATGGGTTTATACTGTGTACACATGCTGATTATTATAAACAGGTTATAAATGTACCCTGTACTCATTGTTGGTATAACTGATACAGGTTTATACCCCATACATATGATGATTATAGCTAGGTTAGGAAAGTACCCTGTACCTGTTGTGACAATAACTGGTATGGGTTTGTAAGAAACATTGAAATGGTGCATTCCTTTATAAGTCACAGATAGTTTTTTTTAAAAAAAAGGGCAGGTGTAATATTATCACATGTTAATAAGCTGAGGTAAATACAGCTATCTGACACATAAATAGCTAAAGGTTTTAACTAAAAGAAACTGTAAAGAGAACATTACTGATATTCCTCCATAAGTTACTTATGGGGAACCATACTTGGATGTCCCTTCATGCATGTGTTATATATTTTATCCACAAGAATCCTAGTTTAAACATATCTCTTTTCATGTGAGCGCTGATATATTAGGAATGTTATTTGGATAATAGGAAATTGCTTATTATTTTCATAGATAATTTTATCCAGGCATCCCTAAAGTATAGAAGGATACGGTAAAGTAAGTTGATTGCATAGTTCACATAGTACTAAATAATTGATTTTAAGCAAGTACGGAATATAATAGTAAGTGTTGAATGAACAAAACAAAAACTGTTTAAGGAATAACAGATATCTAATTACTTTACAAGCAGCAAATACATGTACTATCTGATCATTATACTAAGGATGTCATCATATAATTAATAACTAACATAAGCAATGTTGATCTGTGCTTTTGCTAATTGCAGTGATATTGATAACAGTGAGGACTTGAATGAATACACTTCTGAAATATCAATGTTAGAAAGTTGTATAAATGGCTTATTAATGGAACAAAAGGGGATGAATGAGATGGAGAGGGGTGTTTAAATAAAGTAAGTTTATCACATTAAATAAACTTAAAACACACATAATAGTTTAATAAATTTCAAAATATTGGTCATATTTTGCTTAGATCATACACATATAGCCCAGTTGAGAGTGGAATGGGTGATAGAAGAAGAATGGAGAAGGTTTTCATGCCTTAAATATATAAATATATATTTCATACGTAGTGTCATTTCAAATCATATACTTAAATTGGATGTACACTATTTATTCACAGATTAATCTTTACTAGGAAAATAATATATTTTTCATCTTAATGAAAGATTCTGATCCCTTATATTGTTTTTGAAGTTAAGCTTACATATGTTGGTTTATGAGAACATAATCCTGTTACTTTAACATAGAGATGTTTGTCAAACATGAACATTTATTGCATGACTATTTTTATTTGTAATTCGTAAAATACTTAATATTTCATCATATATCTTGAGATGTTTTTGCGCTTTAATAACTAAACATAATGCTACATAATACTGAATAAGTCTAACTGTATACCTAATTACAAGAGGGCAGAAGTAGCAATATAGAGGTTGATTGGTTGTAGGACTGTTAGTGGTGGTGGCTAAGATGATGTTTTCATCAAGCCAGGAAATTAGGTTTCCATGTTTAGTTTTGTAAAAGGAACTAAGCAAGGTTGTCCTCTGTCACCATTGTTATTTGTATTGTCAGTGGAACCATTTGCAAATTACATAAGAAATAATAACAACATAAATAGCTTTATTGTTAATTCAAATTATGCTTCTAAAATACAATTACTTGCCGACGATATAATATTAACCATAGGAAATCTAGATTCCTCAATAACACATATCACAGTAGCTATAGAGCATTTTGAGAAATTTTCAGGTTTAAAATTTAACAGCAATAAATCTGAAACATTATTAGTAAATAAAAAAGTAAGTTCTGAATGGAGAAAACACAGTAATTTTAGTTGGGGAAATGACACTCTTAAGTATCTAGGTGTGTATATAAAACGTAATTGGAAAGAAATCATACAAATCAATTATAGAAATTTGTTAGGTATAATCAAAGAATATATAAACAAATGGAATAAAATGTTCTTTACTTTTGATGAAAAGCTAACATTAATAAAAATGTGTATTCTCCCAAATATTTTGTTCCTTATTCAAACCATAATTATTAGCCCTCCAAAAAAATGATAAAACAGCTCAATTCACTTCTAATTAAGTTTTTATGGTTCCCACAAAAACCAAGAATAAAGTATGACTGGCACAATAGAGATTGGGAAAAAGGTGGAATTGCATTCCCAAACTTAGAACTATATGCTGAATCAGTCATAATTCATATCATAAGCAAGTCTTTAAGTAACAAATATACTTCAAGCTGGAAAATTTTACACATGAATATTCTACTATCTAATGCTGATGAAGCAATAAACAATGACATTTTTACTGAAAATAACAACATTTTTTTAGTGGTGAAGGACTCAGTATATAAAGAAAGTAAACATGAGAAGCTACCACATTGTATTAGCTATATACTAAACAATTTTAGGAAAAGTATAAACAGAAACTGCATAACAAGGCATTTTTCAATATTAATGTTCCCAATAGCACTCACGAAGAATTGTCTAGACTCTTTTAATATGAATAAAATAATGGAAATGAAAGGCAATGGACTAAATTACTGGCACCAGTTCCTAAGTACAAATAATATTCATGACACTACAAGCCTTTTAGCAAGATATAACACAAATCAAGATAATTGATTAAATATTCAAATTTTCAGGGAACGTCTAATAAAGGAATTTAAAATGAGCCAAGTGACTAATAATTTATTACAGACTAAAATAATCTTTATTTTATGTGAATTAAATTCATCACAATTTAACATGGGTTTCTCTTTATCTAAGATTTACAAGACATTGAGAGCTGACTTAAAACAATCTGAAGACTCTTTATAGAGTTATATAGAAAGTATAAACAGATTTAATTTTTCTGAAAATGATAAATTATTAACACTCAAGTCAATCAATCATACAACATCATCTCCATACTGGAAAATATTTACATGGAAATTTTTACACAGGAGTTTCTTTACTCCACAGAAAATTGATATAATATCAAATAAAACTAGTCACAATTGCTGGAGATGTGATGAGAGTCTCTGTGCTGATTGGGTACACATGTTCTTGAATGCAGAGTGATTGTCCCATTTTGGCAGAAATTTAGAGATTTTATGAAGGCATTGTGGACTGACAAGTGTATAATAAGTGTATAATAACAGATACACTTTTATTGTTTAATGCTCCAATACCAGATTGTATACCAAAGCCACAAGTGCATCTTCTCTGGTCTCATTTGGCAATAGCAAGAAAAATTATCATTTCAAACTGGAAAACCAAAATAAATGTATCTTTTGCTGAATTTATATTATTGGCCAAAACAGTATGTAATAGAGAACTTTTAACTCTTGCCTTTAGAACGACAAGAATGACACACAGAAAGTTATCCTGGATGACACTAAAAATGTTATTAGATAAAATGTAATGATTTCAAACAGAATAGACTAATGTTATGAGCATTTTTTTGTATATCGTTTTTAATATTTAGTGTTATGTTTATGTATAATTATTTGCATGGTATACGAAGTTCATGATTTATGAAAATTAATAAAAAGAAAGTTTTATAAAAAAAAAGTTCTACTAATTAATTTATTACTTTTATTTTATTTAATTCTAAATTTCATTGAAATGCAGAACAAAGTTCAACCAAGGACTAATGTATTTTCCTGATTAAAACTTTCTATGCATTTCATAGTATCTCTATTGTTTCAAATGAAACATCATAATGCTCATTCTTACTAATATGCTCGTCATGTATGATGATGAGCAGTAGTTTCCAGTGATTCCAAACTGACTTAAAGCACTTCACTCAGTCTGTGCCCTTATTATAGAATCACCAAAGGTTCCATCATGATTCACCAGGCTTTTTGAAGTCAACAGTTCTTACTCCTTCTGCATAAAGACAAGCCTGCCACTGTGATGTTACTTCCTTTTCATGTCTGGGTAATACTTCTGGCATCTTTTCATTCTCCTCAGTTTCACCATAGTGTTGCAGTACATTCTTGAGCATCTAGTCGACTACCACTGATTTCAGCATTCCTAAAAATCCTTCTTCCTCCTCCAAATCTGCACTATATAGCTCCACACAAAGGCATCTGGATTATATGAGGCTTCGGGATTGCTGCACATCTGTATAAGCAGCACATCCACAGGCATTTATGGCATTCTCATTTTGACGACGTCTACAGTTTCATCCATGCAATCTTCACCCACCTCAGAATAAGTCCTCTCCACTTCTGCATCATTTCAACTAAGAATCTGCCACACTTAATAAAAGTAGAGGAATTTACCAAATCGGTAAGAATACAGCAGTGAGTCTCACCTGAAGAAAAGCAATGCCTTGTGGGACTAGCACAATCAACAAAATACACTGATAGACAATCAGACAGAAACACACACAGACAGACATTCAGACAGAGAAACAGCTCCTCAGGCAGACAGTCAATTTTTTCATAAAGTAGGCTCCATAGTCTGCCTTAAGGAGTTTCATTCAATTGTTTCAATGAACAGCAGATTGAATGTTATAGCTGTATTACAATCCATTGACTGTACAAGGCATCTAAAATTTTGCACCACAAAATAAAATGGTCAGTTTCTTTCATCAATGTTATGCAATATGCAGTTAGTACATATGTAAAGTTGCAGGGGGGTTTACCTGAGCAAACAGCAAACCAAGCTGGTAGTGGTATTTGTGTGTTTGTTGGCATGTGTGTGCCATGGTGTTAGTGTCTTTGTGTTTGGGGGGGGGTGGTATAGAATATGTGTTTGTGTCCTTGTGTACATTTTGATTGAAAGTGCATTGTTTGAACATACATGTTACTGAGCAATAGCTTGTGTATGTGATTAGTTTTTTGATCTCGTGTTGTGATCACTGTTAATTTTGAAAAATATATATATTTATATATATATATATATATATATATATATATATATATATATAGCTATAGAGATAGATACAGATATAAGACAGATATAGATATGCATACCCATATGTCAATATCTATCTATATATAATACATACACTCACACACACATATATGCATGTGTGTGTGTTTGTGAGTTTTGTGTACATACATGCTCTTAATCAGCTGCATGAAATGCCAAGTCTAGGATGGCCTACTGCTCATTTCGTATATGTACTTTAGCTGGGTGCAGGTAAGTTGAGTTTTCTTGTAATATCAAAGCTTTCAGATAAAATTAAGGTCTTAACATTATAGGTAGGAGTGTATGTACTTATGTCTGTGGGTTAGAGTGAGGGTTAGGGATACACAATTACTTGTGTGTGTCTGTGGGTGTGTGTTTGTACTTGTGAAGGTATATGACTGTGTTTGTGAGGGTTTCTGGGTAAGGGTTAAAGAAAGGGCTAGATAAGTTTGTACACTTAATGTTGCATATGTTTGTTGGTATATGTGAAATGTGTACGTGAGTTTCTTATGTACTGGTAAAATTAGGGAAAGGGTTTTTGATAAGGTGATGTGTATTTATTTATTTATTTACTTGTCATTTGTTAACTGTGTTAGTCCAGCTGAGCCTATGGCCTGTTTTCAGTGGACATCTGGGGAAAACAGCTCCCCCCACCCAAAAAAAAAAACACAATGCTATGCATACATTCAAAGTCAAGAATATTACTTAGTTATATCATACATTCAAAAATAAGAAAATTACATAGTTATATCATTGAAAAAAAAAAAAGATTTACAGAAAGAGATTAATTATGTAAAACCTGATGGTGGAGGGGGACTGGAAAGGAATTCTGGAAAAGAATATATTTGGCAAATTACTATGAATATCTCAAACCCCTTGATTTAAATGAAAACCTCAGTTTCAAAAGTGCTTTGAAATTGAAAAAAGCTGTATAGGTTTAGGAGTTAGGGGCAATAGCATTAAGACTGGCACAGTGCAGTTTCAGATTTTTTTCTTCTAATTTTTTTTTTTTTTTAGTTTTGATATGCAGGACTCAATGTAATGTGTAACAATCTTCTTGCATGTACACTTTTTGTAACATATTTACATCTACATATTTATATATATTTGTTTATATCTGTATCATCCGCGGTGGTGATGCTGCGGTACCATTGTCGCCTCACAGTAAGACGCTGACCGGTTCGACTCTCAACTAGAGCGTCTTCTGTGTGGAGACATGCGTGAATGGGCATACCTTCGTTGAAGGTTGTGCATTAGGGCTGGCAACTCAGCACGTAAAAATCAACTGCCAATCATTAGCGGACCGGAGTTCCGCTGTGGCGATCCCTAACCAGGAAAAAGCCAAAAGACACAAGACTGTTTATATCTGTATCGGTGTATATACTACATATATATATATATATATATATATATATATATATATATATATATCGATATTCACCGCAAAATGACTGAAAGGAGCAGTGCTTAACTCTGAATAAAAAGACTCTGGAATGCAGACAGCAACACACAGTCCTCGAACAAATAGATGTTTATTAAGGATGACCAATACTAAATATTAAAACAGTGTTTTGCAAAACATACCATTGTACACTAAGCTGGTTGTGGAGAAATTGAGACAATGCATATTCATGATGTCAGGTCCTTTATTATGTGAGCTACAAGGGTGAGGCACATGAGGAGTTAAAAAAGGGCAAGTAAGGATGGTTTTGGGACTAGGAACTAGACTAGGTAATATAATACTAAATTTAAGGGGCATTACCCCTCAGCGTGCAAACTTGTTACTTTATGCTTCTCGATGCGCAAAGTAGTTTTTCTACAATCATCAAATTACTGGCTACAGATTCAGAGGTAGTTCTATAGGAAAATTTTACCTTGTATGTGTCTGCTACTATACAAGGCACTGCTACCCACTCCTGAGCACTGCTAATCACTACAGGGCAATGCTAACCACTACAGGGCACTGCTAACCCTTGCTGGGCACTGCTAACCACTGCTGGGCGCTGCTAACCACCACAGGGCACTGCTAACAACCACAGGGCACTGATAACCACTGCTGCATGATGACCAGCTCCGTGCAAACACTCCTAATATACATGCACTAAAACCACAGAATAATGACTAATAAGCTCTCTGACCGATAAACAACTGCTCTCCGAGCCCTTCCTGTGTTTCCCAAATCAGACAGATCAGGCTAACACCAACTGCAACTAGCTGAATAAACTCAGTCCCTCTTAATGCAAAAACACACAAAAAGTGTCCTAAGTTTAATGCTATCCCAGTAATGTAAACAGCTAACTAGTTACTGCTAATAGGGTGATTTAAGGCAAGGTAAACCGACAGGATGGTGAAAAAGGCATTACAAGTCTATAGCAGTGCCAAACAGTTTAAATGTGAAAAAGTAGTAAATAATTCAATGAATTACAGTTCACTAAAATTCAAAACAAGAGCAATGTTTTGAAAACAGTACTTAGTTCTACCTGGATGGCACTAGATGCAAAAACCTCTCTTGTGAAACACAAGGGAGAATGCCAAGAATTGCTGATCTCTGTGGAATTGAGCCATGAGTTGCATAAATGCACCAAATGTATGTCACAAAATAATGGCTAATAAGTCCTCTGGCCAATAAACTACTACACTCGGTGTTCTTCCTGTGTGCTTCCCAACTCAGATACACCAGGCTACCAATTACTGCTACTAGGTGAATAAACTTAGTCCTTTTAATGTTAAAACACACAAAAGTGTACTAAGTACAATATTATTCCAGTAATTTAAACTGCTAGCTAGTACGTTATTGCTAATAAGGTGATTTAAGGCAAGGTAAGCCAACAGCAAGCTAAAATGAGACACAATGCTAAACAGTTTAAAATGCATCCAGTTATACCTCGCAGCTATTCAGATTTTTGCAGAATGTGTAGATTCTTTCCTCATATTTTTGTCTGTTCCTCATAAAACTTGTGATTTTCTGGATTTTAGTGGCACATCAGTGAGGATTGAATTCACTAAATAATGCTGTTGAGTTTTAGACTTCATATCCTTCAGAAAATGTATTGTTACACAAGACCTTTTATTCTAGCAACTTTATAACTTTATAACGTTATAACATCAATATTTAAAATGTGTCCCCATTTTGGGGGCTATGTCCAGACTTTTGTGCTAAGAAGTTGAAAGCTATATATCCAAGACAATTTATAAGGAAAGTTTCTCAAGAGCAATACTGGTTGGATGTGTGGGCACTCAATATTTGGATATCTGGAAAACAATTAGAGGGAAGAAGTGTATAAATGTATACAACTGACAATACTAGGGAAAGAGTGAGGGGAGCTTTGGTAGTCAGATTACCAAAAGGCTTGGAAATAGAGACAGCGGCTGCTTAAAACTACAAAAATGAAAGGCAGGAAAGGTTGGGGAAAATGCAAGAGATTTGCTTATCTGGTACAGAGATACTCAGTAGCTATATTATTTTGTTTAAAGATGTAACCAGGAAATGCTGCCAATGCAGACAGGCCACAACAGCCAAGATCAGATGAAGCATAATGGTATATAGAATTAAGGAACCAAGACAAATCCAATCAGTAAGTAGATCTGTAACAAACCAATTCAACCCAGATACCCTGGCCTGTAATGTACAAGACACACTCCCACTATAGTTATGTATTGACTGCTGGGGCTTTACTTGGCCATTTTCAATAAAAGAAACAAAAATAATTTGCTTGCAGTTAAATGGTAGAAAAGTTAACTGTTATAAGATAGAGAATTATTTATCTGTTGTAAAGTTACTGAGTAGTAAGATTATTTTGTTTATAGATGTAACCAGGAAGTACTTTACTCTCAATGCAGACAGACAACTACACACACACACACATATATATAATATATATATATATATATATATATATATATATATATATATATACACACACACACACATATGTATGACAGTCAATAAATTTTACATGAATTAACATTACAACCTAATCAATTTCATCACAGTATCTTACCGCTTTTCATTTGCAAGTAAAATAAGAGAAAGCATTTGCAATAGTAAAGCAAAGCTTTACTTTAGAGTCCTTAGTGTAATTACCCACTATTTTCATTTGGCAGCATTTTTACTTCCCATCAAATGGATAAAGGTAACATCTGTTTTAGAATGCTAAAGTTTTACATTGCAAAGACTCAGTTATGTAAACTAATTACAATACAAAAGACAAAGCATCTGGCTAACTACAAAGATACCATAGGAACTTAGATAGAGAAACCTGTTTGTGCTTGTATGGATAGTTATTCATTAAGGCTAATCATTTTTGCACTGAATTAGATTCACACGTTGGTCTTTTGTAGTGGTGAATTAGTTATTCATTCATTTAGTCATTTGTTCATTTTGTTAACCAGGTGAGTAGGCTGGTTCAAAGACTATTTTATGGCTTAAGGCAATGGTAGAAATTAAATGAACATTATGATGTACTATAATAAGAGGTGAACAAAGACAAAATAAATATGGAACCAGAACATAAAGAAAAGGTATATATAAGTGTAGGGAGTTTACAAACAGTAGGCATTATCAAAGTTTATAACTGTGCACACCCCATTCATAAAGTGGTTTATACATAAACATTATGATTCATGATACTGAATCACATTAATTAAATGCCATGCACAAACAGACAAAATACACTTGTGAATTATGTAGGATTACCAGGCACTAGGTGTGGATGTAATGTATGACACAGTAACCTAAGTCCTGTCTACTGTGTATAGTGTTGTACAAGTGATGACTATGGAAACATCATGTGAGTAGAGAATAGTGGGTTTTCCACCACTAAATCAGTTGCTGCAGATACATTGTTGTGCTTCAGAGATCACATACTGTGACATGACAGCTACAGACACATCACCCGCTTCTTGTAAAAGTAGATGGGTTGTGGGTAGGTATGGAACACTTGAGTGTGGTAGCTTGAGATTAATGCTGCTGCTGTGCAGGTATGAGCAGGTCTATTTCACAAACCTTTGATCTTTATTGCTTGTGCCTGGGTAACATACATTATTTGCACCTAATTTAGCTTAAGAAATCTTGTGCAGCAGAGAGTCCAACTGGTGCCTGATCTGAAACATAGCTTTTCTGAAGAGCTAGACTGCAGTGAGTTGGTGCCATGAACTGTATGTTCATAGGTATGTACTAGATTAATGGCCCTGAAGCCTTTACAAGCCTAGCCCATAGGATTAACCTGGCAATCATGCCACCCAACCTTAGTTCCCAGTGCCTCTGTCGAGTAGAGCCACTGGAGTGATCCCCGGGGTGAATTTTCTATTTCCCATCCACTCATCAAGATTTCTCTTGAAGAGGTCCAGTGAGTTGCTCTGTTTGACATGTATGGGAAGTCTATTCCAGGGCATGGTCAGTCTCTTTGTTATGAACCTGCCCCTCCAGCGTGTTCTGCTGATTGTGGTAATGAGGTTGAGGTCTCTGATGTGTGTGGTGTGGAGGGATTGGAGGGATTGGGATTTCTTTAAATGTACCATTTCTAACAGAGCTTGGTCATACATGGCTTTGTAAGTCAAGCAGAGATCGCCTCTAAGTAGACGAAATGAGAGAGAGAATAGTTGGAGTTTTTTGAGTCTGTCCATATAGGACAAGTGTTTAAGGCCTAGGATACTCTTTGTGAGGTACTTTTGTAGCCTCTCCAATTGTTGCAGGTATCTAGTGAGGTACACGCCAAATAGGGCATTGTACTCAATGATTGGCCTAATGAGGGAAGAGTAGAGGTAGACAATGACCTCTTTCTTCCTGGATGCAAAACCCTTAGTAATGAGATGTGCCGCACAGAAGGACTTTCTGACCACAGTGGCAATGTGGTGATCAAAAGAGAGGTTGCTGTCAACCTGTGTTCCCAGATCTTTTATAATGCCTTCTGTGTTCAATGGACTATCATCAATGTGGTAATTCACGGGAACTGGGTTTTTCCCCAAAGGGGATGACAACACATTTTTTGGCATTAAGTTTAAGGTCACGGTTCTGACACCAGTTGTTGCTCTCAGTGAGACCTTTCTGTAGGATGTCAATATCATTTGGGGAGTTAATAATGGCTCCCAACTTGCAATCATGTGTGAACTTTGTCAGCCAAAGTCCCTTCGTGTTGGCCTGGACTTCTGAAAAGTAGATACCAAACAGGAGAGGACCCAGGACCAATCCCTGTGGGACTCCACTCATGACTGGTCAGCAGTCTGACTTGGAGTCAGCTACTTTCACACTGTGGGTTCTATCTGTGAGCCAGTTTGCAACCCACCTAGTGATATAGGGGTTGATGCCTAGCTTAGTGAGTTTTTCTATGATTCCGGAGTGGGGAATGGTATCAAAGGCCTTGGCCAGATCAAGGTAGGCTGTATGAACCACCTTGCCCTCATCCACACCTCTGGTGACTGACTCAAAGACGTCAACCAAGCTGAGCAGGCATGATCTACCCTTCACAAAACCAAACTGTGTGGGATCCAGTGTTTGGAGATTCCCTATATCCTTGTTTATTAGATCCGTGATGATGCGTTCCATAGCTTTGCATATCAGACTTGTCAGGCTAATGAGGTGATAGTTCCCAGGGTCTGTAGTCACTCTTCCTTTGTGAAGAGGGATGACTGTAGCAGTGCGCCATTCAGTAGGGACAAAGCCTGAGTTGAGGCTGTGACTGAACAAGGCGCACAGGTGAGGTGGCAATTCTCTCTGTAGGTCATGTAGAACACAGCCAGGGATATTGTCAGGTCCCATCGAAGATGTATTCTTGGCCTTGGACAGTGCTGCTTTAATCTGTGCAGCAATAATACTGGGCATCTGGCAATCTACTGGTATTGTGATTGATCCTTTGTGGGGGAGAGGGGCAAAGTTGGCACTGAATATGTCGGCCATTATACTGGCAATATCTGTTTGCTTGGTATAGGAGGTACCATTGTGCAGCAACTCAGAGCAAATCTGGGTATTGCCATGGAGATTCTTTACATAACTTTAGAAGGCCTTGTGGTTGTCTTTACTATCTGCTGCAATTCTGTTTTCATAACTAGCTTTAGAGGATTTGATGAGGGATGTCAACTTTTTGTTGAGGCTAATAAGGGAGTTTTTCCAGTCTTGGGACTTCACTTTATTCCGCATCAGTTTCCTCCTTCTGTTGTAAAGTTTGTTTATGGCAGGGGACCACCAGATTGGCTTCCTTTTTTTGGAGGAGAGTGTATTGGTTCTATTGGGTATGGCAAGATCCATGCATTTGTGTATGTGTTTGTACAGTGCATTGGTGTATGATTCAGCGGTCATGCAACTATTCTCCATTTGCATGGGTGCAGTGAAGTTAGCCACCTCTGTTTTTAGGTGCCCAAAGTTAGCTTTGGAGAAGTTTTTCATGGTGGTTACCTTTGGGGGGGGGGGGGGGTGTTGATTTTTCAAGGTGATTAGTTTGTGGTCAGATCTAACCAGGGAGGAGTTGACTATTGGTGTAGAGCAATGGTTGCCCATGTTAGTAATGACCAGGTCAAGGATGTTGCTACCTCTAGTGGGGGTAAGAACGAGCTGGTCCAGGGCATTGGAATTAATGAATTCTAGGAAACTCTGGGCAAGTGTATTGGTACATGTGTAGTTTTCCCAGTTAATGGAGGGGTAGTTGAAATCACCCAGCATAAGAGTGTTAGGCTGGACCCTAATATTCTCCAGGGTGCTTAGGAACGTGGAGTGTGAGTCTTGGGACATGGTTGGGGACTTATAACAGGCTACAACCTGAATCGCTGTTTTACCCAATGTTAGCTGCACCTGAAGTATCTCTGATGCGTTATGTTGGGCTACCAGTCTGGAGATGTGCACATCCTTTGTGAATATGGAAACACCACTGCCTTTGGAGCTTCGGTCCAAGTTCTGGGGCCGAAAGGTGTGGAATGAGTTATAACCTGGTAGTGCAGGGGTGCTTTCTGCTGCCTTGAACCAGGTCTCTGTTACAGCACAAATGTCGATGTTCTCCATTTTAAGGAGTGCTTCGAGTGAGTGCATTTTGAGAATTAGACTTCTAGCATTGAGCAGCGTGACCAGAAGATAGTTGTCTGTTTGATAAGATGATGATATTTCTAAGCCATGTTCTACTTAGTGGCACATCAACTTTCATTGTGATTGGTCTGGAAATGTTTTCAATCCCATTTGTATACATTCTCATTCTGTAAACTTCTGCCTCAGGTAGCCTCCAGTGGTATGCAGTTGTGTGCTGTTTGTGAATCATGGACATCTGGAATGCTCTGTTAGCTGCCTTCGTCATCAAGGCTACTCTGAACCTGAGTTCTTCCAGGTACATACTCCACAATTCAGTGTTCTTTTGAGCAGTGTAGGGATTTAGTATAATATTTTTCACATGTACCAAGCACACATATTGTGGACAATGTTTGGGATTACTCTGAGAAATCGATGAAGAAATTCAAAATGCAAATCCTTAACAGGAACATTAAGAATAAGCAAGTTGTAATTACCATTATGTACTCCAGAAAAATAATAGACAAACTTAGCGTATAATATGTGCCTGAGATAAGTTGTTTCTCATGAATGAGAAGCCTCCACACTAGAAGACATGCAAAAGTTCATGTTTAACTTCTGTTTAAATATGCCACTCATTGTCAAATACAGATTTCTATTAGAACGAGCTTCTAAAAGTGTAAATAAAGAATGCAAATTAGAAATAGACTGTAACTGCTTTAAACCAAAAAAAAACCCCTAAAAGTAAGGAAAAATAATATGCTTTCTCATTGTATTGTGCTATGTTATTAATCTTCCTGATGCTAAAATGCAATATTGTGACCTTCTAAATTTAGCCAATAGTCTTCAAATAACGGAAAGAACAACATTTCTTGCTGCATATTAGGACATGCTAACATCTATCATCCTCCTTTTTTTATCAAACACTCTACTTTTACTTTGTTTACAATTGCAGATCCCAATATATTGCCATTTCCTTTCTCAGAAGGAATCCCTTTATCCTCTGTGCTACTGAACAACTGCTCTATAAACTGCCACCAGTTATCCTGAGCACTCTTTCCAATGAACGAGAAAAAAAAAACACTCAGCCTCTCACTTCAGAAGCTTTATACTTGTCCTTCTTTCTGTCTGTTTCAGTTTGTGTTTTTAACCACCTGTTTTATATCTATTACCTGTTTATACTTTATTTCAACAGAGTGTTACTTGTCTTTATTTTAGCCTTCATTACTAAACTTCACTGCATGTCTTATTCTCTGTGATCCTACTAATGATACTACACTTTTGCTATAAGTGACCAAAAATGTGATTGCCTGGAAGACAATTGCACAATGTCAACACAGCGAAACTTGCCCATTATATGTAAAGTAATGGGATAACTGAAAACAAAAGGCTCCCTGTTGTGTGAGACTCAGAATTACAAAAAAAAAAACAATAATAATAATAATAATAATAATAATAATAACTACGAAAATAAAAGAGAACAGTGAATGTCAAACATCACTGTTCTCCTGTATAGTTGTCTTTTTGCATGGGAGAAATCATCCTTGGACCCAACACCCCACCTGAACTTACATATACCAACTCCAAGATTTCTATACCTTGGGAAAAAAGAGGAATATTCTGATATATGCCAATATCAGGTTTAATATATGTAAGCCCGCATTTTTTCTCATTCAGTCTCACTGCCCAAGGACTCGCACTAAAGAATCTTGGAGTATTAAATGCTTTTTCAAAATAAATGTTGTCTGCTGGATCAAGCTCCCCTGCACCCCCAAAAAACAGAGAGAGAGAGAGACAGAGAGAGAGAGAGAGACAAGTCCACTCCATCTCCACTTGAATGCATATATACAGCTGTATAATCACATAACAATGAAAAAGGGGGAAGTCTCAAAAACAGCAGGTAGTGGTTTCATGCAACCCTTAAACTCAAGCAGTTGTAACCAAGAAGTTAAGTTGAGGAAGCACATGCTATACTGATATTGCAATGCTCTTTTATGTACTCGACAATTATTCCTGTTACGGCTAAGTAATCTATGACTGTTCATGTATTTGCCAATTATTTATACTGCCCTCTGGATTTAGTAACACATTTTTACATACTCTATTACATTTTTGTTTCTGTCGGTTTGTGGCTCAGGTCATGGCTAAAAAGGATCCTTGAGAAAACTATTCACATGTTAAACATGGAAATTCATTCATTCATTTTCTTATATCCACTTTATCCAGTTCAGGGTTTCAGGGGAGCTGAATCCTAATCCTGGCACACAATAAGGGCAGGGCAGAGAAGCTAAGTCTGAATAGGACACCAGTCTGCTGCAAGATGCAACACACACACACACACACACACACACACACACACACACACACACAGACACACGCACATGCACACAGACACGCACACGCACACGCACACACACACACACACACACACACACACACACACACACACACGTATTTACACATACGCATCATGCACACTTATAAGCAATTTGTATGTTAAGCAATTCACATAAAGGATGTCTTTGTGATTAAAGAGGAAACCAGAGCACATATCTACAGACTAGAGAATAAAGGCATCCCATCTGAGAACCAGACTGGAGAAGCAAGTAGAGTGAGTTATCAATGAAACACCCCACCAATGGGCACCTTACAAACGGAAATTAATTACAATTAAATAAATCCTCAGGGAGATGCAAAAATATCCAGTATGAATTCACAGCATAGTCTTATCAATAAGAAAGAAAATATATTTATTTGAACTGATGTTAACTGAAGCAAACTAATATAAAATGTTTCAGAGAAGTTCCTTAGCTTATCTACCAAATACAAATTGAGGAAATCATAGGAAAATCAAGGCAACTGGGTCTTGTGACCATTAGACTTTATCTCCCCTCTCTAGGAGGACTAAGCCAATCAAGCCTAGGGTGACTTTATGAATACACATCCAATTATCTAGAACCTGTGTAAAGGAAGATAGTTTATATCCTATATGGGAGGTACAGCATTTATTAAAAGGTAAGGCATCACAGAATGATGAGTTTTTATTTATGGGGAGTTCATCTAGTACTTTTAGCGACCTTACATGAACTTCAGCAGACATGGAAAATGTTCTATAATAGACAATAATCTGATAGCTGGTCCTGTTTAGTGGGATTCTGAGTTCATTTTACGGCTAGACCACTACAACTGACATCAGGTCTGAAGTCATGGTAGGCATAAAACCAAGCTATGGTGGCAGTGCTTTCTAGACATTCAAATCAAGTTTTGGTGATTGTACGAACATGTATGCATTGCAAATGCAGAGGAACCTCAAGTATAGGCAACTTGCTGTTGACACTTCTTGCTCTAAGCAGAGTCACCTTTAGATTTTGAAAGTACATTGGACTGTTCATTAGCTGGACTTTGCCTAAAAAAGGAAGAATGAGGACAGCAAATACATTAGCCAGCATTTAGAAGCCTTTTAACAAGAGGTACAGTCCATCTTTGCAAAATGCCTGTATCTATGGAGCACACATCTCAACCCCACTGTGCTAAGCATGATATAAAAGAAAGAGCAAAAGTGTGAAGATTAAATCAAAGCTAACAGCTGTACCTCTAATCAATAGGGGAAGCTCCCCAGAAACTGCAGCAATCACTCTCCTGCACCACTATAACAAATACTAACTATAAGACTGCCAGCCCACCCAATCAAAACGTACAGTTAGTTGTAATTTTGAAGTTCCAGGAAAAACAGAAAATGCAGCAAGTAATGACAAAAACCCACTTAAAGGTAGACACGGGCACACACACATGCCCGCACACATGCTTTAAAGCAATGCAATAGTCAACAGTAAGGCAACTACAAATACTAGATGTAACTTTGAAACTCTGAAAAAGCACAGACAAATGCAACAAAAAATGAAAAATAGAAACACAAAAAAGTGAAAGGGGTTAGGATTTTTGCCTGGAAATGTATGCACAGTTATTTTTATACCCCAAATAGACTTTAGAGAATTGTTTTTTTTTTTGTCAGGAGAAAACAATTGCTGGAGGAGTGATAGCAAATAGAGAGGTAATAGGGAATGTGTTTTTTTTTTTTGTGGAATGTAATGAGTTTGCAGATTTTAAAAAATTCCCTACAGTGAACTTCGTCATAAATGTTGGGAAGCAAATGATTCTTTTGAGATGGGTTATGGGATTTGAATTGCCTTGTCAAGTTTAGTACTACTGGCTGTCAAACAAGCAATTACTAGAAAATGAAAATCAATATCTAAACAGACCACAACTGAAATACTGAATACTGTAAAAGCATTTGAGATGGGATCTTTAGAAAAGAGAAGGAGCAAATTACATAGAAATATATATATAAAACATTTAGGAAACTAATGAAATGTTCACAGTGGTTTGTTTTCTTTCCTATAATTGTATGTCTATCCGTATCATTGTTAAAATTGTGTGAATTTAATAAATGTGTTTAAAAATATTTTAAGGCAATGAAACAGTAAGGTGACTGTAAGACTATAATATTCTATTTTACGAAGTGAAACAAGAGGCTGCAGAATGTTAAACAGTGTTTGATTTGCTAAAGCCACAGTAAATGCATGATGTAAAATCAAATGTGGCTTCCACTTTTGCTTTATTATGAGCCAATTAGATGCCGTCTGACCATGCCCACATCGTGTGAATGAGTACGATTTTACTTTCTATAGGTAAATACAGGCAAGCTATCTGTTAATGCTACCAAGATGAATGAATTTCTGTTGCAGGGACAGGATTACATGTTGTTTAAACATGTAGAAAACTATATCTGATTTCAGCATGAGACCATCCCAACAACTTAGACACAAACACATGTAATGGCTTGAAACAAGATCCCCCTCTCAGCTGTGGATGCATCAGACTTCAAACATACAAGAAAATTCTCAGCTGTTTTCCCTTAATGACTGCCGTGCAAGGAAATGTAGTAGATGCAGTACATCAGGATTTTAGCAAGACTTTCACTACAGGTAATCAATATGCTAGTAGTAAAAGTAAGTGAATAGCTGGAACTGCTATATTCAACGATGCTGAAAATGGCTATGTGTCAGGAACCAGTGGTGAAGCATAGAAAAGAGAGGGGTCAGTGATGCAATAGTATGCTTTGTGCTAAACTTTATCATGTTTTATACTATTAACAGTGACAGTACAGCAAGGCTAGAAGATTAACCCTGAGATTCCAAAAGGGCTACTGACTGTGATAAGCCCTAACATGGCAGCTGTAGCCCTTTTCCAGTCATAGACAGCCCAACCGCAGTGACGACTCACTATGGTGGGATAACCCCATGGCTTACTGCAATGTTGATGAGGCATTCTAGGGCAGTAGCAAATGATAATTAGTGTTTTATGCAGATAAGTGATCCATAGCGATGCTCAGCTACATATATTTTTTTCAGCATAAAGCATATTTCAGATAAAAAGAAGCATGAAACCCTAATATCTGGTGTTATTGACTGACTGTAATGGTCCATGAAGAGGGTCAAGGCAGTTATAAGAGTCAAAATCACATACATTCTATATCATAATGGGCAGCTGAGATGCAAATGGATGTGTCCTTGCCAGAGTGTGTGTGTTTCAATATGTGCATGCATGTGGAGAAGAGAATGAGAGTGGTGTCTGTGTCATTGCAATACACCGGCCACCAGCAGTGATTACTGCAACAAAGCATTTATTAGCACTTGCAGTAATCACAGTGCAATTCAAAGATGTGCACATTAGCTGATAATGAGGTCTTTCCTCAATGTGGCTAAGGTGCCTTTGAATCATTGTTTTTCACAATCAGGTTAAAGGGCATTTTTTGCAGTTGCACTTACTGCTAGCAGCTGAGTTCTTTCTTAATCTAGCCCTAAGTGCAGTTATTTGCAAATACTGCCACAAGCTACAGATTGTTTGAAATGTATAAAAAAAGTGAAGGCACTTTTAAATTCTGAATCAGTGGCCAAAGATGCAGCTGTTTTGATTCTATGTGAAGTGTATTTCCTTTACTTGTAGATTGCAAATACTCAGTATCCAACAAAACAGTTGAGATAATCTGACGGTATGAAAATGTCAGCATATTAGAATGGTGACCAGGAAAAGACAACTGAAAACAAGGAAAGGGAAATGTCACTGTTCAGATTATTAAGACATTTAGACATTTAGACATATAATATCCATTTCTGGTAGTAACATTTCACATAGAATACTAACTGGAAGAAATCTTTGGAAGGACTGTCTAAAGAATAACAGAAGTATTGTAAAAATCTAAACAGACATGCAAGAACACTGTAATATATATTCTGAAGGGATGGAAAAAGAAAAGGGGAGACCTTGGCAGAATTGTTGAGGTTGTAATCTCACAGACAGAAGGTCCAGGGTTTGATTCTCACCTTTAAGGGACTAAGCTTAAAATGACACATAAAGGCAGCTAGGGTAGTACTCATCTATGAACCTAAATAGATTATTAAGAAACAAAAGGATAGGAAGCCATAAATATAAAGTATTCCTAGAAGTCATAGCACAAAAAATAAACAAATAAACTAAAATGAGAGAAAAAACAAGGGTAAATGAAAATTGTATTTCTTTGTTGTTATGAACATGGTTTGCAATACCCAGACTTATCTAGCTTGTAACAAAATACAAAAATAGTGGAAGAAAGATAAATGTCTTGACTTACGTATAGTACAACAGCAGAAAGGAATAGGAAAAGGAAAAAGTGCAAGTTCCATATTCTGTGACAGTAGTAACTCAGAAAAAAATGTGCCTACTGTGTGACTTCACTGATCCCAACTGAACATTTATATGTGAGCTTTCAACAATTATCACGTACATTTGTAAATGTTTTACCATAACAGTAGATCTTCAAGCAGAGGTCACTGTAAGCCATAACATATTATGGATTTATTCCTCTTATGGGTCCCCTTTCACAACAAGTATTTTCATCAGCTGTCCTTTTGTTTCTTTGAGGTCCAGCACTGATTAAATACCAGCGATCAACAGAATTTTGGCTGGTGCATGAAGCAGTCATGTAAAGCATGTGGAATAACACATGTTATTCAAGCTCCTCCTGACCCTCATAAGGAATTGTTAATATGGCAACATATCATCCATAACATAAAACAATTCTTATAATAACCTGAAAATAAAACTCTGCAATAGCCTAATAAACTATACATACCCTTCTTAGGAGGAATAGAGTGCAGCATTATTGTTACAGTGACATATTTTCAAGATCTACTGTTATGTTGAGCATACTTACACATAACTGTACTGTATTCTTTAGGGATGGTCACTGTTCATAAATCATAACATTTGGATGGACTTCCACACAGTATTATTGTAAACCTGGGAGGAAAACATTTTAGGATTCCTTGTAATACAGCTATATAAACACCTGTTCTACCGCTGCACCATAAATCGAACTCATAGTCTTTTGAGAAGGTGTGCACTGTATCCATGGGGAAGCTTCTGAAATATGTTGTGCAGAAATGTTTTTATGCTGCAGCTATATGTGCTGCCTTACTGAAGTGCATTTTTATTTGGCTTTATAGAGTTTTATTATAGCTGCATAACAAAAGGCAAGGGAGTAAGCCAGCCATCTAGACATAGTCTGTGAACTGACAGAATCCATCTTTCCCTTTCTTGAATGAAACAGTCTGATTAGTTTTCCTAACATCCTTCTGCCTCTTAGTATAATATCTGAGTTGTCAGTGGTCACGTAGTAGTTTGGTATAAAAGACGGTCTAGTCCTGAAAGATACCCTTTCTTTATAGAATATCAAGTAAGGGTTTTCACATGAGGTGAAGTCAGCTTTTCCAACATAAATTTCAAATTCCATGGAAATAAATTAATTCTGAGGCTATAAGTAAGGGACTTCTTTAAGAAAGCCCTTAACAGGTGGCTGTGATACAGTCTGAAGAAAATTTGGTAAATAAGTGGATTTTGCTAAGAAGGCTAAGGTGCAATCAAGCAAATGATTCAAATAGCCTAATAATATTGGGACTGGATGATGTAAAATATCAAGACCTTGTCATATAGTCCAAGAAACAAATATCATCATCATCAATTCCTTTTTTTTCTCATTTTCTACATGGGGTCACAGTGTCACATCAACTGTCTCCATCGCTCTCAAATCAGTGACACTCTCCTACCTTCATTGACAGTTACACCTGACTGCCACAGATCTTCTTTCACACAATTTATCCATCTCTTTACTGGATGTCCTGTTTACCTCTTGCCTACTTCCTGTCTCTCCAAATCTTCTTCTTCACCAAATTATCTTCTGCTTTCATGCATATGTACCTGAACCACTGGGTTACCTATTAGAAAATCAAAGTTACGGAACTTCAAATACCATATGGTCGACACCATATGATCGAAGTTCCGTAACTTCGAAATTAAAAAAAAAAAAAGACAACTTACCCTGACGGGTTAAAGCAGGGCCCCACATCCCCCGCTACTTAAATATACCAACTCCAAGATCGCACTTTAACTAACTACAGTGCAGAAGGGGAAGATTTCCCTTTCCTACACTGTAGCGTGATCTCAGAGTTGGTATATTTAAGTAGTGGGGGGTGTGGGGGGTGCAGGGGGGCTTTCTCTCCTGCCTACACCCTTTACTTTTTCTTTTTTTTTATGTTAATTTTGATGAATTTGAATTTCCAATTGTTCGATCATTAAAGGTTGACGTTTAGTGATTCGGACAACTGGAAATTCGATGTTCCAGTAGGAACCCAATCACTGTAATCTTTTCTCTTGAACTTTTTCTACAATTGGAGTTACTTTGGTTTCTGCTCTGATGTCATTATTTCTTCATCTGCCTCATGGTTTGCATCCTATCACCCATCTCATGCACTACATCACCATCATTTCTAGCCTCCTCATCTGCTCTGTCTTTGCCTCCCAGGTTTCTGTACCAGACAGAAGTACTGGTTGCGCCAATGTTCTTGTATATCTTACTTTTCACCTTCTTTGATATTCTTCTGTGGGACACTACCCTTGACATACTATGCCAGTTAACTGCAGATCATCTGATTCTAGCTTTGACCTCCTCTTTCAGATTTCCCTTCACCTCAACCACCACTCTCAGATACTTGAAGCTGTTAACATGGTCTACTATTTTCTCTTCTATCTCAGTTCCAATCTTCATCTAATTTCTCCCATTTACTGCCACAACAACTGTCTTGTCTGTACTCAGTTTCATCCCATGTACCGTCAGTTTTGCATTGCATTCCCTTATTTCCTGAAGCTGTTTTGAGTTTGCTTGCAATACCCCATTTCATACCAGTAATGTCATGTCATCTGTACACAGCAGCTTTGTTGATCTGTTCCCTCCAACCAATTTACTAATGTAGGTGGTGCAGTGGTAGCATTGTTGCCTCACAGCAAGAGATTCTCCCGTTCGATTCTCGGCTGGAGTGCAGGGAGTGCCTTCTGTGTGGAGTCTGCATGTCCTCCCTGCAGTTGGGTGGGCATTCAAAAGACATGCGTAAATGGGCATGCCTTCGTTGAATGTTGAACGTTGAGCTGGCACCTCGGCGTTCGTGAAAATCTATTTCCGCAGTGGCGACCCCTAACCGGGAAAAGCCGAAAACACAAACAAGTCCATCACCAGTATGAGTACTAACGGGCTCAGAGCTGAACCCTGATGCACACCTACTCCCCCAGGAACCTCACTGTTAGCCCAAATACTGTTTGAACTTATGTCATTGTGTCCTTTTATATCACCTGCACTAATTCTACCAATGTTTCTGGGACTCTGATACACCTTACGACTGTGCAAAATCACAAAAAAAAAATAAAAAATGTAGGACCTTCTCATCTGCATTCCTGAAATCTAGGAATGCCTAGTTGGATTCTTTCCTGGTCTTTAGCATCTTGTCCACTATATGTCTGACTGAAAACATTGGGTCAATTGTGCTGCATCCTGATCTAAATCCAAACTGCTCATCTCCCATCTTTTTACTACTCTGCTTATATATTTATAAATTAACCTCTCTGGCACTTGCATGAAGTGTGGCAGATGTTTGATACCCCTAAACTGCCCAAAGAATGTACCCTTTATTCTTGTGCACTGGTTTATTTTCCAGACATCTGGGATGTGCCTTTCTCTCCATAGTGCTATGAGTACTCTCAGAAGCTATTTATTATCCAACTCTCCTAATGTCCTGATAATATCTGTTGTGACCTCATCAAGGCCTGCTGCTTTCCCTGACTTCATTTTTCTTAGTGCTGGTCTTATTTCTTCTATGGTGGTATCTTCTTCTTTTTTATTGTAGGGTGTCTGTTGGGTAGGAAGTTTTCTGTGTGGTTCCCAAAGAAACAAATATTATCCATTTTAAATGTAAACTTTTCTGTATTAGATCTTTTGGCTTTATTTAAGAAATGTAACATTTGAGTGGAAAAGGAACTGATATTAAGAATCAAAACTCTATCTGCCAGGCTGAAAGATTATGAGTACAGAGAATGGGATGTAGTAGCCCACCCAGTAAATACACAAAAAATTAGATAATGGACACTGTGGAGAAAAAGTGGTATCATTAGTAAATAATGATATGGTTATGCTAGCAAAGATGGAGCTATCAAAATCAGACTTGACTTGTACTGCTTTGCTTTTTACAATTAGAGGGGAGAGAGGAATAGTCTTTGACTATCACAGTGCATGTTGAACAGATCCTCTGCTAGAAGATCAGACACATATAAACTATGGAGAGCCTATTGGGAGTTCAGGGCTTGATACTTCATTGAAGATAAGCTCTTCATGTGGTTGGATTTGGCTACTGGTCGAATATGTGGAAAATCTGGGTAAGTTGTTTTAATTTGCTATGTGACTTTGTGAGATCCAAGGACTTATATAAAGAAGATAAATAAAATTTAGTGGCATTTAAGTAACTTTATTTTCTAGTGTGTTAGTTTGAGTTAAGGACCATGAGGAAGTGCATTTGCTGGTAAAATCTGCAATAAATCAGATAATTTGGGGTATTTGTGATGCATGCTTTTTAAATTGAATAATATATAAATATGCGAAACTAGATGAAGATTCTTTTTTTTTTTATGGTTTTAAAACAAGAGATAAACAAATCAATTATAAAACAAACAAATAACTAGTTACATAGGTCCACAGCTGACCAATACATCAAAGTTATACATAGCAACAACAACTGATATTTTTCAAGCAAGTCTTTAAGTTTAAGCCACAATTTATATGAATGTGCAATATTAGAAGTTCTCATTTTTATAGTATGCAATTCACTACTGCAAACAATTGTTGCCATACTAATAAATGCAACACTAGAGGGGGTAACTTTTCTTTTCCAATTTGTAGTAATTACTTTTCTGGCTATAGCAAGAATAGACCAAATAAGAGGCACTTGGGTTTTTGGAATTATCTCAGGAATCGGAGCATTAAATAAAATGAAAGATTTAGAAATATCACATCTATCCAACCATAAACCTTGAATGAGGTAGTATTAATTTCCTTCTAAAAAGGGGAGATAACTTCACATTCATATACCATATGCATTCAATCAGCTATTATTTCCAAAACAGATTTCTACCATTTAATTCTATTTGATTTATACATATGCATAATTGTAATTTTGTTAGGAGTGACAAAAGCTCTGCATAACCATTTCTAAGTTAACATTTTCAAATGTAAAGAAGATGTGGTTTTAACTATAGATTTTACTATTTACTTGTATTCTTCAAAGAAGTCGTTCATTATCAATTTTTGAGGAATAGTTCCAATAGGAATTGCCTAAATATGTGAAATATAACTTAAGAATTGTATACATTTGTGACAAATATGATTTATTTTTCATTGCATTATTATTGCTATTTATTAATAATTCCAATAATTTGGAAATGACTTATTATCTAGGTTAAATGTCTTATCTCTGCATTGAAAAAGTCTCTAAATATTTGTAAAATTAACAAATTCTCAAAACCCTGAGTGTATATGGACCTTAAATTTTCAACAGTATATATATCAGTACCATTTAAGAACTGATGCCAATAAATAAAGGTACTTTATTGTTTCACTACTGGCATTTTGTTGAAGTTATGCATTTCTAAACAGTCATTTGTATATGCAAATGGAAACATAGAAAATATTAGATCTTTAATACAATGGTTAGGACATGTGAACTTTTGGAAAGAAGAAATTATGTTATTTAAATAGGGAATTTGAGAAGATGGTGTAATTCCATTTATGTAAAAATCTTTTAATAACCAGATAAAACTAGTAGAGTTTTTTTGTTTATGACTTTTTGTGATATATTTATTATTTACTAATAATATATATTGATGTATTTGTTTCCATTTTGAATCATAAGCTGAATTTATCTACAACACTATAACTTTTACAGTTGTTGAGATAGCATACAATTGAATGTCATGGAATCCCATTCCACCATTATTTCAACCTTGTGTGTGCCAATCAAAGGAAACTCTTGGTTTATTAGGATGCCAAAAACATTGAAGTAGAATATTATTTATCTTCTTCATCACATTTTTTGGTAGAGATAGTACTAAAGATTGTAAGACAGCCAATATTTTAGGGAGAATTATTACCGTAATAAGCATTAAATGTTCTTCCATGGTAAAGAAGAATTTGTTCCAATTTGTGACTAAACTTAAAATTTTGTCAAAATGTTAAGCATTTGTTTCTATCATTTATTTACTATTAGACATAATGGTTATACCAAGGTATTTTATTTGATTGCTATTCCAGTTGAAGTTAGAATATTTTTTTTATTTTTTTTTAATTCTTTATTAATTAATAATGTACTTTTTTTATTATGAGTAACTCTTAAGTTTCAGATTTCTTCAACCTGACTCATAGAACTAATTATAGATTGTAATGAATTTTCTATATATCCTATTCTTAGTAAAATATCATCAGCAAGGAGTTGGTTATTTAGTTCAAAATCTTCTTTTATTTTGATACTATTAATGTTCTTATGGGATATAATATTATTAACAAAAGGTTCTATAGCTAATGCAAACAGTAAAGGTGCTAATGGACAGCTTTGTTTTGTGCCTTTTTGTAATTTAAAGGAATTAGAAAATAACCTATTTTAAAATAAGCACAAGAATTATGGTATAACTTAGAAATTAATGTGATTCGCTCAGGTCAGAAATTACACTGTTTAAGTGCTTTAAACAAACACAACCAATTAATTGAGTCAAAAGCCATATCTAAACTGAGACTAATAATAGCAAGTTCTTTTTTTATTTTTATTTTTATTTGCATAGTCTATTAATGTATCTATTTTTATTATAGCATCCTGTACTTGTCTATTTAAAATAAAACCAGTTTGATCATTGTTAATTAGTTTAGGTATAAGTAGATTACTTCTGTTAGCTAAAATGGATATGAACATCTTATAGTCCACATTTAAAAGTGAAATGTGTCTGTATGATGAACACTTTGTAGGATCCTATTCTTATTAAAAAATAAGTGATATAAGGGGAATATTTCCATGATGGGGGGACTTCAGCAGTAGTTTTTTTATTTCTCTATAGACCTTATCTAATATTTTAACTGCATCATCCAGTAGTATTTTATATAATTCTGGTATAACACCATCCAAGCACGGTACCTTATTATTTTTTTTTAGATTTTTTTATTTGATCTTTTTTTTTAAGACAAAGTCTCTAAAGGTAATCTAAGTCAAGAAAAGCAAAGCAGGCTTCTCCACATGGAAGTCTTTGGAAAATGTAGGGCAAAACATAAACTGCAGATCATACACCCTGCAGAATGATAGCTGGCTATTTTAAAGAAAATATAGATAACAGAAACAGAAAAATTAAACATATAAAAAAAACTACAAAAATAAATAAGGCAGAACCAAGATAATAATTTCCACTGGATGTATTCTATAAGATTTCTTCACAAACAATCAATAAAGCAAATGTTGGGACGCAGAGAATTTTTCTTTGCCCATGCTAATTGCAATATATATGTCGCAAAATTAGCTTGAAAGAGAGAAATTCTGATTGAGAGACAAGGTGAAGACATAATGAGAAACACCTAATTAGTGGCTCACTACGAAACTTCTAAATTAAAAATTACACTGTCAGACCTGACAATGCAAGTGTTCTATAAGCCCATGCATAATATTAGCTAAAGCATTCAGACATCCACTCTCTCTCTCTCTCTCTCTCTCTCTCACACACACACACACACACACACACACACACACACACACACACACACACACACACACACACACACACTCCCAGAAATCCCTCCAGACACACATGCATACACATCCACTTATCTACAAACAAGCTCCCCCCAAACTCACTCACAAAGCCATATGCATGCTGCATCACAGACATTCATACCAGCGATCCCCTGTCTAGCACACTGCTACCACCTAGGCAGACATGCATGTACACACACACATACACACACACACACACACACACACACACACACACACACACACACACACACACACACACACACTCATGTATGCATGCAATGAGAAGCACCCTTACCCACATACGTGGACTTACCTGCACTTGAGTACTCCCATAGGATTGAATAGGTTACCACTGTCATTAGACAATGTTCACTTTTTCAACCTAGAATAAAATGTTTCTTAAATGAGTGATTCTCTAAATCACTTAGCCAATCAATTTGGGAGATGCAGTAATTCCATGGGAGAACACACAGCTAATTAGCATTAGCCACTTCCCTGGACTACTGCATTAGCATGTGGCTTTGCATCTGAGATTGAGCTCTGTGGTGAGGCCCTCATGAGGGGAAAACCATAGTGGTAAACTGACATAAGAACTGGAAAGGCTTAGTGCAATCAGAAAATCCTCCAAGAGAAAGATTCAGCACTGTGTGAAGCCTTTCTAACCCCCAGGGAAACAGTTTACCTGAAAAAAATATATAAACAGAGAATAGCAGCAATGACTCTTACTTACTCTCTATCTTACAAGTCACATTCAAGTATAAAGTGACCTCACCACTACTTACTCCTTAATTTTTATTTTATGAAAAAGTTTGAATAATATCAGGTTTGCTACATGAGGCCCATCTAATTGATCACATACTGTCTTCAGAAAGCAAAAGGTAAACATTTCAATACACAACAATAAACATCAAGAAAAAAATAGTTCAATTTATTGGCTGCATGACAGCTTACTTAATATCTAGATGGAAACAAAAAGGTTGTGAGGCATGAAAAAAAAATTACTTTTTAAATACATTATTGGAATGCCAGTCAAAATCAAGTATAAGAAAAGCAAGCACTCAACTGAAACCACTTCTCCTTGCACTGCAGTTCTAATTATAATTTATATTCAGCTTTATTAAAGTACCAAGTAACATGCTGAAAGTAGCAATCACTGTGATACCCCCACTTGTAAAAATGTTCCTTATCCAAAAAAGACCTGCTGCCTGATAACAACTATCTACTTGCTTCATGGGGAAAACATGATCAAAGTAAAAATGAAAATCAAACAAGAAACAAGCACAAGATACATTGCTTAAAGGATTACTGCAAAGGTTATGGACCACACACGATAGATTGGCATTCTGTTTAAGTTTACAGGTAAAGCCTGCAAAGATGACTGCAAGTCTCCAACAAATGTAATGAGCTTCTTAAAATAATGTAATCCTGTCATTTATTACAAATACTGTCATATGCATTTCAATACATAAGGCTTATACTTGAATATCTAGTTATGTAAGTATTCTCTGCATGGCAAGAACAAAAAGGCTTTCAATGTTGGCAGTTCTTTAACCGTATGCTTATTAAGGCTTACTTGCATCTTACAATCTCAGACAAGCTTACCTGATGGTCATTAAAACATTGCTACTTAAACACAGAGCAACAGGCACTTTCTGAATAATAATAAGCATAAATCAACAGTATAAAAATATGACAGAAACCAGAACATTCTGCAAAATCAAGGACAGATGAAAAGCCACTGTAGTACTTGTGTCTGCCTTGGATGGGGGGATACTCTGCACATTTACACTGCATAACTACTCCTTGTCATGCTTGGACACATCCAGAGTCACTACATGGGGGAGTGGGGTGCAACAAGTATGTCACAATTTGAAATGTCTCTGGCTGACTGTGATGGCCCTGACACATTTGTCATACCTCTCAACCTCAGAGCAAGAAATCTGGACAAATCCATAGACAAAAGTGGGACAAAGGCCCAAAAATAAGGACAATGTTTAAATATTGCCCTTATAAACTTAGAAAGATAATAGAATAGTAGGTCTTGCATTAGTATAAATTTTCTGAAGGGTATGAAATCTGAAACCCAAATGTCTGTCATTATTTTCTAACTTCAGTCTTTAATAATTTGCCTGAGCCAAAAAAACACAATTTTATGAAAAATGGACCAAAAATGTGATGCAAAAAATATAAAATAGCCACACAATACAGCTGGGAACCTGTCAAAGAAGGGACACTTTTTTAATATTAGTACTGCTAACTTGAGCAGCTGATAAAATAAAAGAATCTACATGCATTTCTGAAATAAAAGTAATCTATAACTCTGATTATGCCAGTTATTTATTAATTGTAAACCCTCCACATTTTCTTCCAAAATTGCCATTTTGCTGAGGGATTATTAGGGGAAGAGCAACATTTTGACCCAAAATCGGGGACAGTTGAGAGGTTTGGATATGTGTTCCTCTCAACCTGTTAATGCAGGAAATCTGGACAAGGCCAAATATATTGGAGGAACATATAAACAGTACTAAAAATTGCTCTTGTATAAACTGAGACAGTTGATAGCATAACAGGTCTTGCTTTAGCATGCATTTTTCTGAAGGTTATGAAATCTGAAACTCAGTGTCTGTCATTATTTAGTGACTTAATTCCTAAATGATTTGCCAGAAAACCACAAATTTTATGAGGAACAATCAAAAATAAGAAGCAAAAATCTATTCATTCTGCAAAAATCTGGACAGTTGGGAGGTATAGTTCAGCCGAGGCTGTCTTTGAGTTTGCCACCCTTCTACCCTCACAAAATCATGGTCAAATGGAGCCTCCCCCTGCAGCCATTCCAATGAACCATTACTTAGCTATTTCACCCCATTTACCATAAACACTAATGTGCATACTATTTTACTTCTGCGATGATTTGGACTTCATTTGAAAGTTTTATTTTGCATTTTACAGCACAAATACTAATAGATATCTGTTAAACAAAGCAATGCCGTCTCACAACGAAAACAGACTTAGCATTAAAACTTCTCTGCCCTTGAAACTCACATTCATTGAAACAGCATGGAAACCCACATTCAAAGAAAATACATTCTGCCAGTGACAGATAAAGATAAACTTTGGGCTGTTTAAAATCACAGGCCCCTTGCACACAAAACATACACGTGCTCTTTGATACACCTTCCTAATTGTATTAAATTATATTCCTTGTACAATACAGTACAGTTTTAGAGAGCATTTTAAATTTAAACAGTAAACAATGAAACAAAACGCATGCATCAATAATGACAAAACTGCCCAGTTCAGAACATTTTCATCATAAAAGTCTACTCAAACCTCTACAGTCCAGCAGTATCTGTAAATATGCACAATCTCTGAAGAAGTAAAAGTCATCTAAATAATTCCACATTAAAGAGATCTCTAACTAATGAAGAGGTTGCTGCTAGCAAACAACTTTATATTTCATTGTTTCATCTAC
>NC_056749.1:404185344-404197844 GCF_019279795.1 Protopterus annectens
GTAAATGCTGACCTTTAGCTTATACAACACACAGTCTTCTCTGTAAAGGAGAAACATGATGTGGGTGATATACTGCTAACTGGTATAAAGCTCAGAATAAGTGAAGTCATCAGTCAGCTCGGCTAACTCTCAGGATAGGAGAAAAGTCGGAAAAAATCATTAGACCTGTACAGAAATAAAGAAATTCAAAACTATATTTTATGATGCTCTATCAGGCAGAGATTCAAGCCATATACTACCATAGCACTGATGAGACAAATGGAACTGGATAGAAGTCCTCAGGCCCCATAGAAGGCCATAGTAGCATACCAACAGTGTTGGATGAAAGCCCCTTATCTTAACATTAGACAATCTTAGGATAAAGGGGAGGAGTAATAATAACACATCTGAAAAACAAAGAAACTGAGGTCAGCATCAAGGAAAATCAGCTCCAATTGAAATAAAAACTGATGCCAAAGAGCAAGCTCAACTCAAAAAAGTTGCCTTCACAACAGTGTCTGGCAGTGACCCAGCAGCAAGAAATTGGTTGTGATGTTCATGAATCTGATGTAGTCTTGGTGTCTATAGTCTGCCTCTGATGCCACTAAGGCCAAGAGGGACAGACTTAGTTATTTAATGTCAAGTGACATTCAACCTTGCACTTGAGGTCAAAGCCTGTGAGGAGGTGAACACCAAAAACTCCAATGTCTACAGTAATAGGGAGAAGATGGCACAACAAATATTCTGCATTTGATCGCTGGCACCAGAAGCAAAGCAGAGCAGGAAAAATTCATTATCTAGGTTGATCCTACTGAACACAAGACAAGTGACACCAAAGCCAAACATGGCTGGCAAGAGGGTCCAAAGAGAAATATTCTATTCAACTTAGAACAAGCATAAAGTGCCCTAGAAAGGTTAGGTGGATAAAGCCAAAAGGCTGAAGTCAACACCTGCGAACACTGAAGCTAGAAGTGAGCTGATGAGATGGCCCAACAGTGAACTATCCATTAAACTCAGAACCAAAAACAATCAACCCAAGTACAAAAGCTTTCCTTTCTGTGAACTGCTGTGCTGATATTCTACTCTGCATTTGCTTGGACTGCCACTTTGCTCATCTCGTTAATGCTGCTGAAATTCACTATTTGTGTACAATTCAGGATGCAGCGAATATCCTGAATGTCCCTTTCTTGTGCCTCTCTCTCTCTTTCTCTGTTGATCTTGAAGTTGAACTACTATCCAGGCATCTCAATATATTACAACTTTAAAACTTTAATTTCACTTCTCTTCATTAATTCTGTATCTGTTTTGCTAACTCTCACTGTCTAAACATGTTTGATGCCTTCTTCTTGACACTAATGCTGTTTTGTCCTTTGTTTTTTTTTATTTATTATACAAGTTTCTCTTCCTTTCCTCCAGTGTTACTCCTATTGTTGTTATATTTCCAGATAGACGTAGACTGCAACTCCCACAAAGATTCGACAAAGTTGCAAGAGCTTTTAAGATAAATCTTTACTAGCAAGTTTATCAAAGCAGAAGTAACCAGAACAAGTAACCCTGCAAGATCTCACTGACCCAAATAGTAATTAAGTGTAATGGGAATTTATTTTTTCATTTTCTTTTCTGTTACTTCAATCATGCTTTGTTTATAATAATACCTATAAAATGTAATGTTTCTCTCTCTGTTCTTTGCCTCTGCTTAGTGGTCTGCTGTTGGCTCTTTCACAGCTCTAAAAATACCCTTTTGCGGTTTCAGATTCCTTCCCCTTCCGCTTTGCAGTTAACAAGCTACACATCACTCTAACTGGTGCCCTGCACATACTAAACTACTCTTTCCAACTACTACATCAGTAATTCTTCTTCTTTTCTGTATAGGCATTTCCATGCCCTGAAGATGATTTACTTCTTCTTCTTTCAGCTTTTTCCCCAGTTAGGGGTTGCCACAGCGGAACTCCGGTCCGCTAATGATTGGCAGTAGATTATTATGGTGCAGAGGTGCTAGCTTGACGCCCAACCTTCAACGAAGGCATGCCCATTCTAAGCATGTCTTTCAAATGCCACTAGACTGTGGGGAAGACATGCAGACTCCACACAGAAGGCACTCCAGCTGAGAATCGAACGGGAGAACCTCTTGCTGTGAGACGACAAAGCTACCGCTGCACCACTGCGGCTTATCTGAAGATGATTTACTGATAACTAATAAATACATATTTTGTACTCTGAGCAAAATTTAAGCTCATACCTAAACTTTGAAAAACAACTCAAGCTGGAGCTGTGGCTTATCAGATAACAGAATGTTTCTGGATAGTGGGAAATGTATCCACTGTGGTCTCCCTCCACCAGTTTATTTCCACTCAGTATTGCTTGGCCTCATCTCAATCCTCTAACCTGCCCACAACTCTACCTTTGTCTACTAATAAAACTTTCATTGGCAACTCCAACAATTACTTTACAACTAATCAAAACAGAGTTAATTAGCCTCCACAAATCACACTTTTTTCCGTTAAACCATAATTAACCATCATTACCCTCACTGACTAATCACTTTCCAATAACACCTAGCAGGAAACTCCACTTAACATTATATTCCATCAGTTCCATCCTTTACCCTAAACCTTCCCCCACTCTCAGGCACTGCATTTCTTGAACTCTAGTTCCCCTGATTCACACACACATCTAGTACAAAACCATTCTTAGATGCCATCAATATACTTCCTTTGTTATATCACTGCACTTGAAGTACAACTGCTCTGCACTAACTTCTGCCTCTTTCATGCTCTAACGTTCTGAGAAACCTTTCTCTTCTTCTATACTCCACTGATACATTCATGCAGCTCCACAAAACTACCTCCACTCTCCAGTCTCTTACTTCTGTACTCACTACTACAAATTGCCATGCTGCTCAGTGGCGTCTACTTTTCTTTGTTACTCCTGCCTCTTTCTCACTTTGCCATATACCACACCTCCTTACAAAAAGTATCCCTCACTTTAGCATACATAATATCTAAACTAAGGACCTCACAGACAAACCACATTCTCCATAATATTTCCTCTCACTTCTTTCCACACATGCATATCAGTTTACACAACACCTCTTATGAACTACATAACCCCCTTTGGGTTGGGGAGAGGATTTTGGATGGCCAGCATCAGGAAAGGTGATTCTACTTTCACTCGGGGTATGGCTTTGGAGTTACATTGGTAAGGCATGGATGGGTAAGGCTACATGGAGAGCTGCAAATATTAGAATGTAAAATGTAAGGACATACCACAGGGTTATTTGCTCTCAGGAAGCCAGGGTCACACAAATGCTAATACAGAAAGAATGATGCAAAGTAATGGAGTATTATGGTTTAGGGGGTTCTACAAATGCACTTATGTAAATGGCCAAAAGTGGATAATGATATGTAAGGGGAGAGTCTAGTATTGATAATTGTATATTACCCCTAAAGAGAATAAATGGGATCATAACATAGATAACTGTGGGGACCCATGCATGAGATAAAGCATTTAGGAGCTGCATCTGTCCATAGGTAGTACGAGGCAGTGCTGGGGTACATTTTCTGTTTCCCATCTAAGTTGGATTTGAAAATGGACAGAGATGAACTTTGTTTTATTGTTGATGGGGAGTCTGTTCACAACAGTGGTATCCTCTACAAAATATACCTGTATCCCCCAAATCTTTCTTTTAATGCTGCAGAAGAGGTTTAGATCACTAGACCGAGTATTTCTGATGGCATTTGCCTTGCTGATGTGCAGTAAATCCATCAGTAATGGGTTGGAGGATGCCTTGTATGTCAGACACAGGTTACCTCTTAGCAGTCTTTAGGATACTGAGTACAGTGACGGGGTTCTGAATCAGTCTGTGTAGCACAGTTATTCAGGCCTTGTATCCTTTTAGTAAGGTATCTCTGCTGGTTGTTCCAGTTGTTTAGTGAGTCTGGACAGATATGTGCCAAAGGGGGCATTATATTCAGTGACTGGCCTGAACTGAGTAAAGGGGGGACAATGACATCCTAGATCCAGACACAGTCCCTTCATTTATAAGCTGTGCAAATATAGAAGGACTTTCTTAAAACAATAAACACATGTTGGTCAAAAGTTAGCTCACTGTCTGCATAAGTTCCCAAATCCTGAACAACTGAGTCAACTCTTAGGGGTATATTGTCAATGTGGTAGTTCCTTAGAGTGAAAAACTTCCCAAAGGATACAATAATGCATTTTTTTGGCATTTAATTTGAGCATGATTTTGATACCAGTTATAAATTTGAGACAAACCTTCCTGTAGGATGGCCAAGTCATTTGGGGATTCAATGACTGACTACTCCCAGCTTGCAGTCATCTGCAAACTTAGTTAGCCAGAGTCCTTTAGTATTGGTACTGCCTTTTACTTCACAAAAGTAGATGCCAAACAGGAGAGGTCCCAGCACAGAACCCTAGAGGACTCCACTGGTGACTGGTCTCTTTGTGGAGGTAACTTCAACTATTTTGATTATCTACATCCTGTGAGCCAGTTGGCAATCCAGCAGGTGACACAAGGGTTTAATCCCAGTTTATTTAACTTTTCCACTATTCCTTAGTGGGGAACTGGACATGAAACTATTTAAATAAAAAAATGGAGACAAAACTATATAATCCCCTATCTATTAAACTTTGGTTTTAAACATAGATACATACCCAAATATCCCATCCTTTACCCAACCTCTGCCAAACCATTAACCCTCTCTGGTAATATTCACCCAAACTCAGGGCCCACTACTCATCCCTCCACTCTCACCCACAATCACTCCAGTAACACCTCCCCCTCAGATTAATAGCTCTTATTCAAACAAGCATTCTACCTCCGGACTTCTCCTTCACCATTGGAACTGCCAAAGTATATGGATTAAAATACATGAGTCACATACTTGGATTACATTACACACCCTGATATTTTAGTTTTAACCAAAATCTGGGTGAAGCCCAACATTAAGAATAATGAAATTGTTCCCCCCGAATATAACATCGTACAGCTAGACAGATCACACAAAAAAGCAACAGGCATAGCAGTTTGATATAACTCCTCACCGATAATTTCATTATACCCAATCTGCCCACCCTCCTTCAATAATGCTGAAACACTCCTTTCCCTCTTAAAAATCAGTCATCTGTCTTGTCATTGTTTACATTTCCAGGTAACAACAACTCACATTTAGGGGACCTTCTGTCTTGGCTGTCAATCAATATAAATGAAAAAAACATCATTCTAGGTGATGTAAATATTGACTTGCATCTATTTTTACTCCTAACCCTAACTCTGTCATAAATCTATACAAATTTACACAACTCATCACATATCCAATCTAATACAGAAAAACATTCCAACAAATCTTCTATTCTAGACTGGGCCTTCACATTTGACCCAAGCAAAATTCCCTCTTCTGGTACCCTCCCAATCATTCCTAAAAGATTCCCAACTCAGCCCTAAAAGACAACCACTATAACATAATTCACAAGTTAGCTCAATAATTAAGATACATTCATAAAAACACTGAAAGCTTGTAAATAGCATCTATTAAAATCACTCCCTCTGGATGAATCAGTTGCATATTTTAATGACATCTTTCTCACTATAGTGTATCAGTTAACCCCAACCAAACACAAAGGAGTCAAACTGAATCATCCCCCTTGGATCACACTAAAACAAGCAACTTATAAGAGCCAGAAATAAAGAATGGAAATCTTGGTTTCATAATAAAACAAGACAGCAATCTCCAAAGCATCAAAGAACTGCACTACTGCACCAAAAAGCAATCAGATCTGATAAAGAAACACTTCAGTCAAGGATACCTATCCAAACAACCCTGAATAATTCTGGCCCTCATTAACAATTTGTGAACTCCAGGCCACCCAGCCAACCAATACCCAATATCACCATCCATACCAAACCTAGTCATCTTGCAGTTCATACATTCAGTCTCCTTCCTCATAACCAACATACACTTAAACCTCTCTTCATCCCCACAGAACTATCCTCTAAAATCCATGTCTTCCATATCAGCTCTGTTCCCAGGTACTCCATCAAAAGCTACTTTATTAGTTAAAACCCACTACATTCACTGCTGACAATCTTCCCTCAGGATACATTAGCAAGGCTGCTGACCCTTTAGCATACCTTGTCTCTAGCCACATAAACAGATCTATCCAAGAAATCTATACACCCATTATCTGGAAAAAGTCACTAATTATTCCCTTACACAAAGGGAAAAAACTCCACTGAATTCTGTACTTTCTACTCTATAGCTATTCTTTTTCCACTATTAAAAATTGTTAAAAAGTGTACATGGTCTCAACTTCTCAGACACTTGATAAGTAACCTTCTCTCCTCTGCCCAGTACAGCTTCAGAACATACCACAGGTATCTTTAATTTCACCCATCATATCAACCTCCACTGGCGACTCTAGAAACTTTGTTTTCCCTCTGTTCCTTGATTTATCTAAGGAGTGTTAAGACTGTATCCCATCAGATTATTTTCCATAGAATATATTCACTAGGCCTTGACACCCCTCCCTCTCCTGGCCTAATAGCAACCTCTCAAACAGGCTACAGGCAGTAAAATGAAATAATATTCCCCATTCTGGTCTATTTCAACTGCCGTGGCACAAGGCACAATCTTGGGCCCATACTTTTACATTTTAACATTTTAATTAATTACTTCTACACTGCTGCTAATAACACAACTGCCATTCAGTATACTAACAGTGTTACACTGATATTAGAAATCAAGTCCCTCACAGAACTTCAGGAAAATATCTTGGCATTTTCTTCTATAGAAATCTGACTCAACAATTCTCAGGTCCTGCTAAATGCTAAGAAAGCCAAGTTATTGCTTTCACACCAAAATATGCATCCTAAACAAAAAATAACTTCACCATCACCTCATCAAACAACTCTCCTATCAAACGTGTGTCCCACACAAAGCTGTATCACTCTGTATATCCAGGTCTGTCCCTAATATCATTGCAACTAACATATTTGTGTGCTAACTACACATCTGATGTACTGTATATGCTGTAAGGTAAATGAGCACTACATGTAGGGGCATGAGCTATGTGCACCACCAATATTACCATATGCCATGCCACTAAACATATTGAACCTTGTGGCCATTGTACAACCAAAAATGGATCTAAAGTGCATGCACTAAAATATGCAATTAATGCATAAACTCACAAAGGAAATGCAGAGATAACCTACCAGTGTTATATGTCAAGAAAGCACATGTACAGATAAACAGCCTAGTATTATCTGATCTACCACAGCATAGTAGGTGATGTAATCATGTGTGTATATGCATAGAAAAAACACACAGAAGAGCATAACCAGTATGTTTTGTGAATAACATATTTCTGTGTACAGGGGGCATCAGCCCCATTTCCCCCACTGAGGATCTGCCCATTGGAGCCATGTGTGAGTCTTCACTTGTAGCATGCTTTGGTGTCTGTATATTCCTGGCCCATAGCTGTGGCAGTCACTTATGTCATTGACATGGCAACAGCCTCACACTTTGCAGTCATATCTCCCAGTGGATAGTGCCTTCCTATAGATTATAGGTTCATAGGTAGGTACTAGGCTATCTGCCCAAAGGCATTTATAAGCCTAGCTGGAATGTGTTAGCTTTCGCCGCCCCCTTAAATTAGTTCCCTGTGCCTCTGTCCAGCAGACCCATTGAAGTGATCCCTGGGGTAAACTTTCTGTTTCCCATCCACTCGTCAAGGTTTCTCTTGAAGAGCGTTAGCGAGGAGCTCTGCCTAATGTAGATTGGAATCTTGTTCCAGAGCATGGGAAGTCTCTTTGGGACAAGAATCTGTCCCTCCAGCACATCCTATTTATTTTTGTGATGAGGTTTAGATCCCTGGAGCGTGTGGCTCGAGGGGATATGGTTTTCTTTAGGTGGAGCATGTCCATTAATTCTGGGTTAGACATGGCCTTGTATATCAGGCAGAGATCACCTCTGAATAGGCGGTATGCAACCGAGTACAGCTGGAGTTTCTTCAGTCTAGCTGCATAGGGCATCTGCTTGAGGCCAGTGATCCTCTTGGTGAGGTACTTTTGTGGTCTTTCCAGTTGTTGCAGGTGTCTTGTAAGGTGCATCCCAAATGGGGCATTGTACTCTATGATGGGTCTGATGAGTGATGCATAGAGGGGCCCAATGACCTCTTTTGATCTGGATGCAAAACCTTTTGTGATTAGGTGGGCAACATAGAAGGATTTTCTAACCACTTTGGCAATGTGATTATCAAAGGACAGGTTACTATCTACTTGGGTCCCCAGATCCCTTATTATGTCTTCCATATTTAGGGGGCTACCACCTATGTGATAGTTTGTGGGTATTTTGTTTTTTCCAAAGGGGATGACTATGCAATTTTTGGCATTTAGCTTGAGGCCATGGTTTTGACACCAGGTATCTGTCCCAGTGAGACCCTTTTGGAGGATGTCTGTGTCAGCCAGAGAGTCAGTTATTGCCCCTAGTTTACAGTCGTCTGTGAACCTGGTCAGCCATAGTCCTTCTGTGCTTGTCTGTACCTCTGAGAAGTATATGCCAGACAGGAGGGGTCCTAGGACTGAAACCTGGGGAATGCGACTTGTAACCGGTTTAGAGTCAGACCTAGCTCCCGCAACTCTTACCATGTGGGTTCTGTCAGTGAGCCAGTTGGCAACCCATCTCGTGACGTAGGGGTTTATGTTCAGGCTGGTGAGGTTGTCTATAATACCTGCGTGGGGAATGGTGTCGAAGGCCTTTGTGAGGTCTAGGTAGGCTGTGTGGACCACCTTTCCCTCATCTATAGCCTTGGTAACTGTCTCAAAGAAGTCCACCAGGTTTAGGAGGCATGATCTGCCCTTAACAAAGCTGAACTGGGTAGGGTCCAGTGTTTGGAGGTTCCCAATGTCTCTGTTAATGAAATCCATGATGATGCACTCCATAGCTTTGCAGACCAAGCTAGTCAGGCTTATAGGGTGATAGTTCCCCGGGACACCATTGTGGCTCCACCTTTGTGGAGTGGAATAACCATTGCTGTGCGCCACTCTGTGGGCACATAGCCTGCTGAGAGGCTGAGTTTAAACAGTGTGTTTAGGTGAGGGGTTAGTTCATCTTTGAGCTAGTGTAGGATGCAGCCTGAGACACCGTCTGGTCTCATTGAAGCTGTGTTTTAGGCTTTGGAGAGGGCTGTTTTAACCTGAGTGTCTGTGATTTCAGGGGCACTACATTCTTCTGGTATAGTTATGGGCCCTTTTGGGGGTGTGAGGGGGGGTGAAGTTTGCACTAAACCTGTCTGCCAGGATGTTGGCTATATCGGTCGGTTCAGTGTATCTTGTGCCATTCTGCACTAACTCCGAGCAGATCTGAGAATTGCCACTTATATTCTTGACATAGCTAAAGAATGCCTTGTGGTTATCTTTGGAGTCCATGGCAATTTTTCTTTCGAAGCTAGCCTTGGATGATTTTATGAGGGAACATAGTTTCTTGATGATACTGATCAGGGATGTCTTCCCTTCTTGGGATTTTACTCTTTTCTGTACTAGTTTCCTCCTTCTATTGTATAGCTTGTCTATGGCAGGGGTCCACCAGACTAGTTTCCTTTTCTTGGCGGAGTGAGTCTTGGTTTTGTTTGGGATAGCATGATCCATGCATTCTTGAAGGTGCCCATAGAGTGCATTAGTAAAGGATTTTGCAGCTTGGACAGCGCTATCATTTAGCATGGGGGCTTTGAAACTTCCCACCTCAGTCTTAAGTAACATGAAGTTTGCTTTTGTAAAGTTTGTCATGGTGGTTTCTTTGACTGGGCATGGTGGCGGAATGTGGATATCCAGAGTGATTAGTTTATGGTCAGATCTAACCAACAAGGGGTTGACATCTGGTGTGGAACACCAGTCGCCCATGTTGGTGATGACCAGGTCCAATATGTTGTCACCTCTGGTGGGGGTGTTGACTAGTTGATTCAGGGCATTTGAGTTTATAAATTCTAGGAAATGTTGGGCAAGGGAGTTTGTACTTGAGTAGTTCTCCCAGTTAATTTTTGGGTAATTGAAATCACCCAATATCAGGGTGTTTGGTAGGACCTTTATGTTTCCAGGAATGCGGAGTGGGGGTCCTGGGACATGGTGGGTGATCTATAGCAAGCTATAATTTGAATAGCAGTTTTGCCCGTTGTTAGTTGCATGTGGATGATCTCTGAAGCATCATGCTGTGTCACTAACCTGGAGGTGTGGGTATCCTTGATGAATATGGATACTCCCCGCCTTTAATATTTCGGTCTGGGTTTTGTGGCCGAAATGTATGGTATGAATTGTAGCCTGGTAGTGCTGGGGTGCTCTCTGGAGCCTTAAACCAGGTTTCTGTTACTGCACATATATTGATTTTCTCCATAATGAGGAGTGCCTTGAGTGCGTGTATTTTGAGGTTTAGACTTCTGGCACTGAGTAGCATTACCCCCAGTTTTTTTGTTATTTCTACTATTTACGGTGGTGGGTTTGTCTTTTGAGCCTTGCCTAAAAAAGGCACTATGGGGGTGGCAAGAGCCTTGGCCAGTATTTAAAAGTCTAAGGGTGACAGGTGCAAGCCTTCTCTAGCGAAGCAGCGTGGCTTGTCGCGCATGTCATCCTAGGCTGACAGACACTGGATCCCCTTTGAATGACACCAGAAGCTTAGTCAATTTTTGAAATTGATAATTTTTTCTCTATACCGTGATATCATTCTTGGTGAGGGCAGGATGCTACTCAGGGTCAGGGTCATACCAGCCTGGGCTATGTGATCAGAGATTTGCTCCATGTCTCTTTTCATGTAGTCCGGGGAGGTATGGCTCAGATCATTCACACCAACATGGACAATGGCAGAGTCATATCTGTACTTGTTCTGCAGTGACCTGAGTGCTTGTGTTATGTGGCGGATCCTGGCACCTGACAAGCAGCTAACAGTAACCTTCTCCTTGTTCAGCCTAGTGAGTGGGACGTCTGTGTGCCTGACTATAGAGTCACCTATTACTAGTGTGATGGGTATGTTATTTTGCCTTAACGGCTGTGCTTGCGTGGCACACTGGTTTTGTGAAGTATGTGTTTCATGGTTCATGTTGGGGGGTGGAGGTTGCTTAGATGTCTGTTTTGGAGGTCTCTGTTGCTTTTGCATATTTTTACTTAGAGCATCAGAGTATGTTTTTGTGTATTTATGTGTGTTTTTTGCCAGTGCTGGTTTCATAGGTCTATGTGAGACTGGTGGTGTGATGCAGGTAATTCCCTTCTCCTCTTGACTGCCTGGTCCAGTCTTCGGTTGAGAGAGCTTAACCTCCAGTTAGGCTGTGTAACTGCATCTCTCGCATGTATTAGTGTTTGGTGGAAGGAGAAGAGGGTTGTCTGTGTACATGAGGCAATTGTAATATTGCCTAAAAATGCCCAGATTCACCAGTTGGACTGGAGAGTACACATGAAACTGCCCTTTGGACATGCCTGGATAGGTACAGTGAACTGTTTTAATGAATGTCTGGTAAGGTCGAACAGAGAGCCTTGTCCTTCTCTACAGTATAGGGGGGTCTAGTGCTAAGGTTTATTAGTGCTTGCTATGAGTTTTGAGCAAGTGCTGGGATGAGAAATGAATGTTTTGCGTGCTTAAGTTGAATGTTCGTCTACTTCCATGGGAAAAATTGAAGAGTAAACTGTGGAGCTGGGAATAGTTATACCCTAGCTAACCGGCACTGTCTGGTGCGCAAAACCACGCAAATACGGGTTTTATAGCAGGGAAATGAAAGAGATAGAAATTAGCCCAAAATGGCCAATAAACTACTAATTTCTGGGCTGAAATCACTCCTCCAGGGACAGATAAGATGCTCAAATCTCCCTCTCTCGCAGTGAACAGAGAAACTTCCTTCTATCCAAGTAAGGTATGGGCAAACACAGAAACTTGTAACACAGCCCTGAATTCAGCACTAACCTGAAAACTGGACTATACTAGCTTAGAAAGGTGGGAAAACAAGTATTTTTTTGTTTTGTTTTGTTTTTTTTCAGAAAATAAAGCAGATACAATAAAAAAACTCTTTAAATACACACAAATGGCCATGACACTTGAGTGTGTAGCCTACAACAGTTAAACAGGTAATTTAAACACAAAAACGACTTTGTTAAAGTGCAGGCAGTAAAATTTATAGCTGAAACAAGCTTTTTAAATCACAGATACTCTAGAAAATCTGTGTTTTAGGCAGAATTAGCTAAAGGCAGCAAGAAAATGCAGAAAAATGATACTTAATCATGCTAAAGTCTCTCTTTTGTCTCTCTGCTGCTGTAGAACTCTGCAGGGCCCCAGGCAGGAGCTTGCTGAACTGTATACATGAATATATATATATATATATATATATATATATACATTTATGTACACGTATATATATATATATATATATATATATATATATATATATATATATATATACGTGTATATATATATACGTGTATATATATATATATATATATATATATATATATATATATATATATATAT
>NC_056749.1:404202844-404205344 GCF_019279795.1 Protopterus annectens
GCCCGTAGTTTTTTGCTAATACTGATCAGTGATGCCTTCCCTTTTTGGGATTTTGCTCTATTATTTAGTAGCTTCCTCCTTCTATTGTATAGTTTGTTTATGGCTGGGGTCAACCAGACAGGACATCTGCCTTTGGAGGACTGGGTCTTGGTTTTATTTGGGATCGCATGATCCATGCATTCCTGAAGGTGTTCATAGAATGCATTTACAAAGGATTCTGCGGTCTGGGCCGTATTTTCCACAGGCCCGGGGGCTTTGAAGGATTCCACCTCGGGTTTGAGGAGTGTGAAATTTGCTTTAGAGAAGTTTTTCACTGTGGCTTTCTGGGCAGGGGGTGGGATCGGGATGTGAATATCCAGTGAGATTAGTTTATGGTCTGATCTTACCAGTGAGGGATACACTTCTGGTCTGGAGCATAGAGTCCCCATGTTGGTGATGATCAGGTCCAGTATGTTTTCCCCTCTTGTGGGAGTGGTAACAAGTTGTTCCATAGCATTTGAGTTTATAAATTCTAGGAACCTTTGGACTAGGGTGTTGGAGCTAGAGTAATGCTCCCAGTCTATGTTTGGGTAGTTGAAGTCACCCAATATAATGGTGTTTGAGAGACCTTCATATTTTCCAGTGTTCTCAGAAAGGCCGAGTGGGGTTCCTGAGTTTGGGAGGGTGGTCTGTAGCAGGCTATAAACTGGAAGGCAGTTTTACCCACTGTTAGTTGCACATGGATAGTCTCTGATGCTTCGTGCTTTGCCACCAACCTGGAGGTGTGGGTATCTTTGATGAATATCGATACTCCCCCTCCTTTTGTGGTTCGGTCCAAGTTTTGGGGCCAAAAGCATGGTATGAGGTATAACCTGGTAGTGCTGGGGTGCTCTCGGGAGCCCTGAACCAGGTTTCTGTTACTGCACAGATATCGATGTTCTCCATGCTAAGGAGAGTTTCGAAAAGTGCATCTTGAGGTTTAGACTTGTGGCGTTGAGTAGCATTACTCTTAGTTTCTTATCCCTTGTGATACCTATGGAGGTGGGTTTGTCTTTTGAGCCTTGCCTAAAAAAGGCACTATGGGGGTAGCAAGAGCCTTTGCCAATATCCAAAAGCCCAGGGGTGACAGGTGCAAGCCATCCCTAGCGAAGCATCATGGCTTGTAGAGCATATTATCCCAAGCTGACAGGCATTGGATCCCCTTTGAATGACACCAGTACTTAAGCCAATTGTTGAAATTGATCATCTTGTCTTCATATTGTGGCATCATTCTTGGTGAGGGTAAGATGCTACTCAAGGTCAGGGTCATACCGGCCTGGGCTACATGCTCAGAGAGCTCCTTTATGTCTCTTTTCATGTAGTTCAGGGAGGTACATCTCAGGTCATTCACACCAGCATGGACAATGACTGAGTCATATTTGTACTTGCCTTGGAGTGACCTGAGTGCTTGTGTTATGTGGCGGATCCTAGCGCCCAACAGGCTGCTCACCGTGACCCTCTCCTTGTTCAGCCTGATGAGCGGGACGTCAGTGTGCCTGACGATAGAGTCACCTATTACAAGTGTATCAGGTGTGTTGTTTAGTCTTAAGGGCTGTGACTGTTCGGCACACTGGCTTTGTGAGATATGTGTTGCACGTGTTTTGTTTTGGGGTAGTGGTTGCTTGGGTGTCTGCTTTGGAGGTCTCTGCTGCTTAGGCAGATCTTTATTTAGAGCCTCCGAGTATGTTTTTGTGTGATTATGTGTTTGGTTTGCTGTCATGGTAGGTCTATGTGAGACTGGAATTGTAGTGAGTGTGGTTTCCTTCTCCTCCTGACTGGTTATACCAGTACTGAGTTGAGAGAGCTTAGCCTCCAGTTTGGCTATATGGTTGCATCTCTCACATGTGTTGGAATTTGTTGGGAGGAGGAGAGGGTTGTCTGTGTACATGAGGCAGTTGTAACATTGCCTCAAGATTCCCATATTCACCATCTGGACCGGAGAGGAGATTGACAACTGACCTTTGGACATGCTAGAATAATACTGGGAATTCCTTAATAATTGAAAACAAGGGCCAGTGGGGAGTGAGGGTGTAGTGCTTTTAATTTTTAGTGCTGACTTATATAATTGCTTTAGTGAGCAAGTGCCAGGTAACTTAAGTGCAATGTGTTACAGGTAACTTAAATGCAAAAACGACAAACAGTAACTTTCTTTCAAGTGAAACAAGGAAATAAGTACAGTAAGCAATGCAGATATCACTAGTGATCCACAGAAGCGGAGAAGCCGCGTATTAGGTGGAATTAGCGTTCAGGAAATAACAAGCAAACAAACAACAAGCATATAAACAAAGCTAGATTCAGCAGGCCTGGATCTAGTCTATGCTACAGCAAACAAGGTGTACCAATTTCAGTAAGATACAGTTCAAATATTCAGACACTATAAACCTTAAACCAGAAATTCCCAGCTCAGAAGGGCAGAGTCCAGCCTCTTCTCCCACAAGAGTGCAGACCACGAACCTTCTTAATGTAAAATAACTGGCCTGAA
>NC_056749.1:404210344-404230344 GCF_019279795.1 Protopterus annectens
CAGAGATCCATCTGAGTGGGGTCTGACAATGCCCTGTATGCCAGGTATAGATCTCCCTTCAACAGCCTGTAGGAGACAGAATACAGGGATAGGGCCTTGAGGCGGTCGGTCTGCACAGGATATTTTACTTTTGCCCTGTATTCTTTTAGTGAGGAATCTCTGTGGATGTTCCATTTGTTGGATATACCTGGTTAGGTACATACCAAAGGGACATTGTACTCGATAGTCTGATGAATGCTGACTACAGTGGAACAATGACTTCCTTGGACCTAGATGCCATACCTTTGTATATAAATTGTGCAACATAGAATGATTTCCTCACTACTGTAGACACATGATGGTCAAAGGATAGATTACTATCTATGTGTGTCCCTATGTCCCAGACTACTGGATCAAATCTAAGAGGTGTGTTGTCAATATGATAGTTACCAGGAGTGGATGACTTCCCAAAGGATACTATTATGCATTTTTTGACATTTAGTTTTAGTCCATGGTGCTGACAGCAGTTCTTTGTGTCAGCCTTTCCTGGAGAACATTTGTGTTGGTGTGGGATTCAATGACAGCTCCTAATTTGCAATCATCTAGAAAATTTAGGCAGCCAGAAACCATTGACATTGACCTTGACTTCAGAGAAGTAAATGCCAAAAAGAAGTGGTCTTAGGACCAATCCCTGAGGGACGCCACTTGTGACCAGCCTCCTTCTAGATGTGGACTTCTCAATTCTAACTTCCCGGGTCCTGTCTGTGAGCCAGTTGGCTATCCACCAGATGATATAAGGGTTTGTACTGAACTTCTAGAGTTTGTCAACAATGCCCATGTGGGGTACTATGTCAAATGACTTGGCCAGGTCAAGGTAGGCAGTGTGAACCATTTTATCTCATCCATTACTTTGGTGACCTTCTCAAAGAGGTTGAATAAAATGAAAACCCACTGGAGCCACCACGACTGGTTAAAACTTTGTTTAACACACAGAAAAGCACTTTTGAGCATTAGCTCTTCATCAAATCTAAAAAAAAAAAACAGTTAAAATCAACCATATTTAAACAAATAACCAATTACAATCAATATCAGAATCTATGCCCCTTCAATAAGGGTTTTAAAGGCATACAAGCATTTAACCCAGGTGTATGGTTTGCTTGCAATTCAGCTATCCATCTTAACTCAGCTAATTCAGTACTGTGTACAATGTCACCCCCCCATACTCACTTGTTGAATGTATAACACCATATGTGCTTTTCTGGAACTGATCTTGGGCAATAATTTATTCAGGCTTTATGATCAAATTTATTAGCACAGAGATGGTGTAGCCAAAGGTACCCCCTGTGCCAACACCTATGCCATCTTGGTGTTGGCACAGAGGGAGGCTACCCATGTTCTATCTAGTACTTGTCCATGGAAGGCAAGTTTGAAAATATACCATTGTTTTGTGGATGACATATTTATTTTATGGAGTGGTACAACTGAAGTATTATTGTTGTTTGATACTTGGAAAACACAACAGATTTCTTATGTTTTACTGTGAGTTATTCTGTTTAATCGATAGATTTTTTAGATGTGAAGATTTACAAAGATTTGACTGGCAAACTACAAACCAGTGTATAGGAAAGGTTGTTGAAGAAATAACAAATTAATATGACAGTATGCACCCAGGGCACATTTTTGATAATGTAATGAGTGAGCAGGGACTAAGAATTTCTAGACTATGCACTGAAGACAGTATATATGAAAGTGATTTAGATAACATGCAGCATATGTTTGCTAATCATAGCTATCCAACACAAAGAGTTAAGAGAACAATAACTAGGACAAAAAGTTGGAGAAGGAATAGAGGTGAGCCTCGGTTTGAATGTAATATGGGCAATTCTGACAATGGGACTATTGATAATGAGCAGAAGCTAAAAATAACCCATTTGTGAGAATAAATATACACTATAATAGTGATACAGACACCATATCCCAGGGGACAGAAAAGAACTGGAAGATTCTATGTACTGATTACAAGCTAAAAGCACTAGTAAGTCCCCCACCCCAGATTTGCTTATTCCAACAGCCAAAATCTGAAGCAGATTTTATGTAAGAACATACTTCCCAACAAGTCCAAAACACATAGGAAGACTATGGGAACTTTTAAATGTAAGAAATGCAAGGTATGTCAATATATTAAAGAAAATAACATCGTTGTACACCCTGTGTCAGGTAGGGAGTCTATACCTAGACTACACGCAGACTGCAGAACTAAAAATGTGGTGTATTTAGCTGAGTGTATATCATGCCAAGCATTCTATGTTGGGAAGACTAACAGAATGTTAAAACAACGTATAATGCAACATATGAGTGACATCAGATTATGTTTGAGAAGGAATGCTCTATACCAGCATATTGAAATAAATAGAGCACATAGATTTCAGTTTATAGTGTTATACATTCAACAAGTGAGTATGGGGGGGGGTGACATTGTACACAGTACTGAATTAGCCGAGTTAAGATGGAGAACATGTCATTGTCCATGTTAGTGTGAACGACCTGAGACATACCTCCCTGGACTACATGAAAAGAGACATGGAAGAGCTATCTAATCTTGTACCCCAGGCAGGTATGACCCTAGCCCTGAGTAGCATTCTGCCATTGTCCAGAATGATACCCCAGTACAAAGACAAAATGACTGGCTTCAACAATTGGCTAAGCTTCTGGTGGCATTCTAAGGAAATCCAGTATCTATCTGCCTGGGATGGCATGGTCGACAGACCACGATGCTTTGCCAGAGATGGCCTGCACCTGTCGTCCCTGGAATTTCAGATACTGGCTAAGGTTGTTGCCACCCCTATAGTGCCTTTTTTAGGCAATGTTCAAATGACAAATTTACCACTGTAACAGGAACAGGCAAGCAAAAACTGAGGGTAATGCTACTCAATGCTAGAAGTCTAAATCTCAAAATGTACTCACTCGAGGCACTCCTTAAAATGGAGAACCTCGATATCTATGCAGTGACTGAGATCTGGTTCAAGGCTCCAGACAGTACCCCTGCATTACCAGGCTATAACTCATACAACACTTTTCGGCCATCTAACCTGGAGCGGAACACCAAAGGTGGAGGTGTTTCCATATTCATTAAGGATATCCACACCTCCAGGCTAGTTGCTCAGCATAATGCATCCAAGGTTATCCAAGTGCAACTAACTCTGGGCAAAACTGCAATCCAAATTGTAGCTTGCTACAGATCCCCCCACCATGACCCAGGATTCCCACTCCTCTTTTCTTGATATACTGGAAAATATTAGGGCTCAACCAAACACCCTAATAATGGGTGATTTCAACTACCCCACAATTAACTGGGAAAACTATTCATGTACCAACTCCTTTGCTCAACGCTTTCTGGAATTCATAAATTCCAATGTCCTGGATCAATTTATCCACACCCCCACCAGGGGCAACAATATCCTAGACCTAGTCATTACCAACATGAGTGATCGGTGTTCCACACCTGAAGTCAACTCTTTGTTGGTCAGAAACGACCATAAGTTAATCACCCTAGATATCCGCATCCTGCCCCCAGCCCCCATTAAGAAAACCACAGTAAAAAATTTCTCCAAAGCCAACTTCATGCTTCTTAAGACAGAAGTGGTGAACTTCATGACACCCATGCAGATGGACAATACAGTCACGACTGCTGAATCCTACACAAATGCACTCTATAAGCACTTACACAAGTGCATGAATCATGCTATCCCAAACAGAACCAAGACTCTATCCTCCAAAAAAAAGGAAACCAATCTGGTGGTCCCCTGCCATAAACAAACTCTACAACAGAAGGAAGAAACTTGCAAAAGAAAGTAAAATCCCATGAGTGGAGGAGCTCCCTGGTCAGGCTCAGTAAGATGCTGAGATCCCTTATAAGATCCTCCAAAGCTAGCTATGAAAACAAACTCACCACTGATTCTAAGGACACCCACAAAGCATTCTATAGCTATGTCAAGAATCTCAATGGCAACACCCAGATCTGCTCTGAGTTACAGCACAATGGCACGAAAATTACAGAACCAACTGATATTGCCAGCATCCTGGCAGATAGGTTCAGTGCTAACTTTACCCCCCCTCTCACCTCCTAAAGGGCCCATATCTATACTGAAAGAATGTAGAGTCCCTGTAATCACAACTACACAGGTAAAAGCTGCACTCTCTAAAGCCAAAAACACAGCATCCATGGGACCGGACAACATCCCAGGCTATGTTTTACATGAACTTCAGAACAAACTGGCTCCCCACCTAAGCACCATGTTCAATCATAGCCTCATGTTAGGCTTTGTGCCCACTGAATGGTGCACAGCAACAGTTATCCCACTCCACAAAGGGGGAGCCACCACTGATCCCAGGAACTATCGCTCTATTATCCTAATGAGCCTGGTCTGCAAAGCCATGGAACATATCATCATGGAACTCATAAACAAAGAAATTGGTAACCTCCAAACTCTGGACCTCACCCAGTTTGAGTTTGTGAAAGACAGATCATGCCTTCTGAACCTGATCAACTTCTTTGAGGCAGTCATCAAAGCCGTAGACAGGGGTAAGGTAGTTCACACAGCCTATCTTGACCTTGCCAAGGCTTTCAACACCATCCCCCATTCTGGAATTATAGCTAAACTCACTGAACTAGGTATAAATCCCTACATCACATGATGGGTTGCCAACTGGCTCACTGACAGAACCCACACTGTAAAAGTTGCAGACTCCAAATCTGACTTCAAACCAGTGACAAGTGGAGTACTACAAGGTTCAGTCCTGGGACCTCTCCTGTTTGTTATCTACTTCTCTGAAGTACAGGCTAACACAGAAGGCCTCTGGCTAATGAAGTTTGCAGATGACTGCAAACTAGGAGCCATAGTAGAGTCCCCAAATGATGTGGACATCCTACAGAAGGGCCTCACTGAGACAGATGCCTGGTGTCAGAGCCATGGCCTCAAGCTCAATGCCAAAAAGTGCATTGTCATCCCCTTTGGTAAAAACTCTGTACCCATGAACTACCACATAGGCTGCAGTCAACTTAATGCCAAATGTGTGATAAGAGATCTTGGGACCCAGGTGGACAGTAGTCTCTCCTTTGATAATCACATCGCCACAGTAGTCAGAAAACCCTTCTGCATGGCACACCTCATTACAAAAGGGTTCTCATCCAGGAAAAAAGAGGTCATTGTTCCCCTCTACTCGACACTCATTAGATCCATTATAGAGTACAATGCCCCTTTTGGAATGTACCTCGCAAGACATCTGCAGCTGCTGGAAAGGCCACAGAAGTACCTCACAAAGAGGATTACTGGCCTCAAACAGATACCCTACACTGACCGTCTCAAAAAACTCCAGCTTTACTCCATAGCATATCACCTACTCTGAGGTGATCTCTGCTTAACATATAAAGCTATGTCAAACTCAGAGCTGTTGGACATGCTACACCTAAAGAAATCCCAATCCCTCTGAGCTACATGCGCTACAGACCTAAACCTTGTCACCACAATAAATAGGACATGCTGGAGGGATAGATTCCTGTCCCAGAGATTTCCCATACTCTGGAACAAGCTACCCATCTATGTCAAGCAAAGTTCCTCATTTGCACTCTTCCAGAAAAATCTTGACGAGTGGATGGGAAATAGGAAATACACCTCAGGGATCACATCTGTGGCTCTGCTCAACAGGGGCACAGGAAAATAACTTTCTTGGGTGGCATAAGCCAGGGAACCTTGTTGGCTAGGCCGACTTAGGCCCTTGGGCTAACAGCATAGCACCTACCTATGAACCTATGATAGCTGAATTGAAAGCTAACCATACACCTGGGTTAAATGCTTGTATGCCTTTAAAACCCTTATTGAAGGGGCGTAAGTTCTGCTATTGATTCTAATTGGTTATTTGTTTAAATATGGTTGATTTTAACAGTTTTTTTTTAGATCTGATGAAGAGCTAATGCTTGAAAGCACTTACCTGTTTGTTAAATAAAGTTTTAACTGGTTGTGGTGGCTCCACTGGCTTTTCTTATTATCTTGCATGGTATATTTTACCACTGTGGACTTTTACTTCTTCCTTGGCTGCTTTGGATTCTCAAAGAAGTCCACCAGGTTCAGTAGGCATGACCCGCCCTAAATGAAACCAAATTGGGTTGGGTCTAGTGTCCAGAGGGTTACTATACCATTATTGATCATTTAAATGATAATTCTTTCCATGGCTTTGCATTTAAGACTTATGGGTCTGTAGCTAGCCCACTTTTGTACAGAGAGATGACGGTTGCTGTTCTCCATTCATGAGGCATAATGTCTGTTTGGAGTCTACAATTAAATAACAATTCCAGAAGGCCTGACTGGTCATATTTCATGCTATTAAGAAGGCATCCTTGGGTATTGTCTGGGCCCATTAATGCAGTGTTCTTGGCCTTAGAGAGAGAGAGATAGAGAGAATGAAGGACCTGTTCCATAGTGATAGCGGGGGAGTTTTATTGGATGATATTTCCTAAGGGAAGGTTGAGGGAGGAGAGAGGAGTAAATTTGGAGCTGAATTTATCAGCCAGTAGGTTTGCTACATCTTCTGGCTCAGTATAAGTAGCTCCATTTACAATGAGCTCTGCACACAATTATGTATTGCTTTTGAGGTTGCAGACATAGCTAAAGAATGCCTTGTAGCTATCCTTGGCCTGGGAGGCCACATTTACCTCAAATTTGGCTTTGGTGGACTTCATTTGTCCTCTAAAGTTGTTTGTTTAGTTTGATGAGAGTGCCTTTATCCTGCTGGATGCTGCATCTCCTAATTTTTGCCATGATTTTCTTCCTTCTGTTTTATAGCCAACTGATTTTGTGATTCCACCAGGGTGGCCTGTTTTTTTTAGCTAGTTCTGTACTTCTTCCTGCTGGGTACATCTGCATCTATGCAGATATTAACATGCTTGTACAGGGTTTCTCTGAACAGTTCTACATAGCCAGCAGCGTTCTCATGGTTCATGGGGCCTTGAAATTTTGCCAGGTAATCACTTAATAATAGGAAGTTAGCCTTAGTGTAATTCCTGAATATTCGAGGGTTAGCTGGCAATCCAAGTTTTATTTTTTCTTCAAAGGTGACTACTTTGTGGTCTGACCTTACCAGGGAAGACATTACACTAGGGGGTGTGCAGCACTCTCCCATATTAGTGACGACCAGATCCAGTATGTTTGTGTTTTGTCAATCTGGACCTGGGAGTCTGTTTACAAAATCCAGGAATCTTTGCGCCTGCACATTTGGTGTCATACATGATTCCCAGTTAATAGTGGCGGTAATTAAAAGTAGCCCATAAATACGGTATTGGGCTGAATGATGAGTGTTTTCATTAAGTTCAAATACATGGTGTACTGATAATTTATTACAGGGAGTTTGTGTTTACAAAATCCAGGAATCTCTATGCCTGTATGTTTGGTGTTGTATTGGATACCCATTTAATAGTGTATATATATATATATATATATATATATATATATATATAGTATTTATTGTATATATAGGTAGTATACAAAGAAGAGAATAAGAGATAATTAAGAATGGAGAGAAGAAAAAAAAACCTAAAATAACTTGGTTTCTGTCTTCCTTTTTTTTCTTCCAAACTTTTGTATTATTCATAAATTAATCAATATCATATCACTCAAAGCTTAAAACACAGACTAACCACTGCAATTTGCATAACATCTGTATATGCATATTTATGTGCACATTCACAGTTCATGTAGTTCAATACATATGTTAAAATCAGTCCACATAACACTAAATACACAATATTAATTTCAATCTTTCCATAGATGTGTATGGTGCATCCTCACAGAATACTGCAATTGATATGTAATTTACATAAGTACTCACACCATGTAGTTTTCACATCTCTTTTTATTTACAAATAATGATATATATATATATATATATATATATATATATATATATATTTATATATAATCAGTGGTTGATTTTCTCTAGCCCACCTTTTCACTTACTGGCCCTGAATCTACCTGCATCTCAGATGTATTTTCAACAAGATCTAAAAAATATTCTTACAGATCAGTTCTCAAATTCAGGTGAAACCGCAGATAAATGAACAAGCAATTCATTGATTTTGATAATGAATATTCCAACACGACTAAGTTCAGTTTAGACAAAGATTTGTCAATATCATTTGATCATAAGTATATGAAATAGTACTCTTTCCAAAGTCAGTGGTAACAATAAAAACAAATATGGGTAGAGATTAATCATGTCTCTTCCATTCATTAATACAGATATTTTGCCTCCCATGCAATCTACTGTATGTAAACTTTTATCATACATACAGAAATTCATTTAAATTTCTTACAATATTAAATAGGCATGTATCAATTATCTCATTACATTGATATGGTACATAGTTATGTTTATATGTGTCTATGTCAGATGATCGACTTTTCAGAAACTCGAAATAAAAATAGCAAACAGACCATAAGATTGAAACTCAAACATCAAAAAAAAAAAAAAATCAGAAAAGTCTACCTTTTTAGGTTTTTGCAGGGGGGACGAGCCCCCCCTGCACCCCCCACAACCCCTGCAAATTATATATACCAACTCCGAGATTGCACTACAGTGAGGAAAATGACAAATTTCCAGATGCACTCTGTACTGTGATCTCCATTCAAAAGTTTTGAGTTTTCAAAAACTCGATCATATGGTCTTGACCATCTGCATTTCAAGTTTCTGAAAACTTAATCAGCTGATAGGGACCCAATGTTTACATACCTAACAATTAACAAAAACAGTTCCACTTATCTCACAGACATTTTAAATAACAGTGTGTTCAAATATGATTTTATATGCCAGTAGGCAATAAGCATATTATGTTTAGAACTTATTGCATAACTGCCTGTTAATGTAATTACTTGGTACTTTCTCTATAAAGAAGAAAGCTACATTTATAATTGTACCAATAAATGCAAATGTTGTGCCAAGATATATACACTTTAAAACATTAGATGCAACATGATAAAATTTAACCAAAAGATTTCATAACTATAGTATAGAAACATTAGCTCATTTTATATTGACTTGCCTATACAACAAATCAGCAAAAATACTTAGAAATATAGACGTCATAAAAGCAATGTGCAGTATCAGAACACACCAGGATCTATCATACACTGTTGCAAATAATAAATTAAAGATAGCACAAGCAGAAAAACTTAAAAGATATGCAGACAGATGTAAAGAAAAGTACAAAATAAGCAATTCACTGATGACCCAAAAGTTTTATAGAGAACTGGGAAATAAAGCAAAGGGAATAGAAACACCACCAAAAAATGCAGAGATAGACCCATTTTGGAGAAATACTTATGAAGACCCCTTGGAATATAAAGATGCTGAATAGAGAAAAGTAAAAGAAACACTAAGAAGTTAAAATGTACAGGTTACGAAATGGAATGAATTAACAGCCAGAGTAATTGAAACAAAATTAAGAAAATCTCCTAACTGGAAAACACCAGACCCAGATCCAATACTAACTCTGGTTAAATGTATTAATATCTTTACATTAAGATTTCGTCTTCAGTAAGCACTATTTATATGTGCATTTATATGGTTAACAACAAGAAAAATTATACTTCTTAAGGGTGAACCTGTAAGCCATCTTAAAAATATAGACCCATAACTTGCCTTCCAGTGATCTACAAACTGTATACTAGAACTGATGCCAACAGAGTCTATAGTCACTTAGAAGAAAACCCAACCATGGCAACAGAACAAAATGGTCAGAAAAGAAAGTCATATGAAACAAAGGATATTTGTTTTGTAAATTAAGTCATAATGGAAAATATTGAAAAGGGGAAAAATCTAAGTATGGCATAGAAATATTACAAAAAACATTTGACTGCATCCCACATTCATGAAAAAAGAAAGGAGTACTTACAGCTGTGTAAGATGCATTCTACATTGATCAGTTACATTATAAGGACTATAAAATGGTAGTAGACCATTTGCAGTTAAATCATGACAAAGGGGTAAATTATTATCACAGGGATAAAAATGCAAAGGGGAATAGTCCAGGGTGATTCTTTGTCGCCAGTGTTGTTTTGTCTTGCCCTTAACCCTGTTTACTTCATAGATTAGGTCTTGGTTATAGTTTGGATCTCAGAAAATACATTTGCTTAAAGATTTCTCATTTACTTTTTTTGGATGACTTAAAACAGTATGGCTCATCAGATAAGGATTTGAAAGTACAATTGCAAGCAGGTAAAACTTTCTCAGATGATACAAGGATGACATCTGGTCTTGATAAATGTGTGAAAGCAACATTTAAAGCAGGAAAGCTACAGCACTAAGAAAGTATCAGTCTAGGACAGGAATGTGATTATAGGAACTAGACAGGAAGGAGTGTATAAATATTTGGAAATTGATGAAGGCACGGCAATAAAACATGAACAAATGTAAATAAAACTTGGTAAGGAATACTTCAGAAGACTAAAAGTGATATTGAAAACAGCCTTGACATCTAAAAATAAAGGACAAGCCATAAACCATTTTAACTTACAGTTTTGATGTCATTGACTGGCCCCAAAAGGAAAGGAAACCAACAAAAATGCTTCACGCTTATCAAATGATAAATAAAAATCAGTGTATACCAAGATTACACGTCCCTCATTCTGAAGAAGGTATGGCCCTCCTTGAAACTGATTATACATATAGATATATGAACATGGGATTCCATACATATCTGCTGATGTCATCAAATCTAAACATAGTAAAAGTTTTACAACATGAGGAGAAAACGTCTAAAATTACTTCTTTACATAAGTTAGCAGAAGCATTCAGGTGGCAAGCAGGAATGAAAACCAAATCAGAAGTGCACAAAAAATTCAGAGAACAACGTCAACTGAATATGACAAAAAAAGAAAAGAAAAGACTATGAGGAGAAGGATCAGATAAGAAGGAAAGAAATTTGGAAAAGGCATAAATATACTGACAAGTATAGAAATCTCTTGGAACAACCTCATGTTGATCAGTATTTGACACACGAATGGTTAAGGAGAGATGAGTTGAAACCAAAGGATGAAAGGTTAATAATGGCAGCACAGTGGACTATGTGCACAATGATTTACAAAGTCCATTGAACATGTAAGAGAAACAAATGTAGGTTCTGCATAAAAACAAAAAAAAAAAACTGGAAACAGTCATACACCTTGTTGCTGGGTGTGATATTCTCATGACACTGAAAGGCACAATAATTGAGCAAGATTGTTGCACTATGGATTATGCAAAATGCTGCAATATAGAAGTAGATGAGAAGCATTAGAAACATGAACCACAAAACATTATAGAGAATGATGAAGTGAACATTACTTGGGATCACCCATTACCAAAACTTCACAAAATAGATGCAAGTAAAACAGATACAGTCTGTGAAAAAAGTAGCATGATCACTGAAATTGCTACACATAGTAATTAGTATCTTACATACAGAGAGAGAGAGAGACAAAGTCATACAATATCAAGATTTGCAGGCAAAAATGAAATCACTGTGGAAGAAAGATACCCAAACAGTTCCAAAAGTAAAAGAAATGGGTCTCATAAAAAGAATTTACAGTCAATACATATAACTCCATTGAAATTTCAGGAGTCGTCATTTCTGGGCACATTGCAAGTGTTGCAAAGAACACTTCTGGCTAACATCAAGGATTGAAACAATACAAGTTTCATGAAATTTAATCATATCCTGACTTAGCAATGGCTCCATTCCTGTCCTGGTATTAGGAACCCAAAATACTTGGACAAATTATACCACTAGAAACATTAGAACTGCTTCAGCTCAAGGATAGCCTGTTATCAAAAATTATTTTAGACCACCTGAGGCTGCCATTTTATCAAGTCATTGGTATAAACATGATCAGCATATAGGTATTCATATTTTTAAGACAAGTAGAGATGCCCACCACTGCCATCAATATGTGATGCCCACCACTGCTACCAATATGTGATGGCTACCACTGCCACCAATATGTGATGTCCCCACACTGGGCCAGTAATCAAGGAGCTGAATCCTCAGTACTGACACTGGAGAGGGGACGTCCACTAGGAATACAAATGGATTCACTCAGTATTTCCAGATGCAGACCTCTCTGCATAAAGCACAATTTCCCTAAAGAGCACACAGGGAACACACTCAGCCCAGGGTCTGGATTTCTATATATCTGTCTCCCTTCAGGTCCCCAATAAGATTCCCACTGATACAGCTGTATAGTTAGGTCATCAGCCAAATGTCCAAGCCAAGTTTTCCAGCACCCTCTCTGTAAACCCAATGCTTCGTGTCCCTGCCCCAAGATGCTGACACACATACACTGAGAGATTTGATTTTTCATATACACACACACACACACACGCACACACACCTGGGAAATGCTGGCACAGGTTTACTTGCTGTGCCCCCTTCTGCCTAGAGTATAACTGTCGAGACACTCCACAATCAACTATTGTAAGACCCTTAACAAAGGGTGTCCAATTATACTGTGTAATATTAATAATACAAATGGTAGTAGTTGACCAAGATGGCTAGGCCTTCTGGAATGGCCCACACAGTGTCACCAGATCAATATAAGTATTCTCAAAGGTTAAATACTTTTTACAAGGACCAGCCAAAATAAAAGTTTTAAATATATTTAATAATAAATAATAAAACAGCATGAAAATATTGACTATATATTTACAGTAAACCACAGAGTTCAAATGACAGAAAATATTGAAATTAAGACTGATGGACAGATTCATACAAATAAAGAAAAACACTCTCTAAACTCAGCTTCCCTATGTTCCTGACTGCATCTAATATAATTTACTGTTCCCTAATAACTTACTTGGTCAAGGCAAGAAGAAAAACGTGAGCAGTCTTTCTAGTCAGGCTCCCAAACAGAATAGTCTATATTCTGAGAGTTCTCTTTGTAATATCTAAAATATAAGTTCCAAGAGCACTGGCAAAATGACCTCATCTGGTCACGTGACTCTAGGTTCTTGCAGTATTCCCCTTTGAAGCTGGACAGAAATTTAACACAGATGGCTACAATGCACATCTAAATGTTTATGGCAGTTCCTGGGGCATCACCTATTTTTACTAAGCTAATGAACAAATTCTTTTTTCCCCAGACCTAGTGTCTCCAGTCCTATTCAGCAATGTGGAGTGACATTTTAATGGTTTAACAGCTCATTTACATTTCCCTTATTTTTTTTAAAGTCAGATAGCTGATACATTTAATTCAGTTGCAATAATACATGTACCTTTCTTTTAATTCTAGCAGAGTGCAGTGTTGATGCATTTTAACAAATGCATTTTCAGTACAGGCATCTGTACAAATCAGAAATGTAGAAAATACGAGCAGACCACAGCTGAGGACAATATCGTAAAAAGCAAACGTTTAATACATAAGAGTAAGCGCTTTCACGATCAAGCCAACGGATCGTTTCTTCGAACTCAATTATCACCAAAAAAGTCAGGAAATTTAAGCAAAGTGCATCCAATCCAAAGTTGACACAAATTATTCAATTAACTCAATACATCTGTTGACGTGCTACTAGGAGCATTAAATATTACAATATAAAAACTATCAGCAACAGTGGCATATATAAAAACAATTAATTTAAAAACACAATATATCACCATAATACTTTGTGTCCTCTTTTTTAATTTAATGTTTCAAAGACCTAGCTTTAAGAAAAAGTTTAAGGGACAGTGCACTATTTATCCCTGGTGCTTTCTTTGCATGTAGTTGCAGGAGCCATCTCTGCTCTGCTGCCTCAGTCTTATTTATAATGCCCCCACCTCTAATACTTTGTTGTATAATCTCAAGCACTAAAAAATTAAAAACATGTTGGGGGCCTTTATCTCTAATATGTCTAGCTAAAGCACATGTTTCTTTCACATTAGCTATATCCCTAATGTGCTCTAGAATTCATTCTTTAATACTCCTATTAGTTTTACCTATATAAAAAACATAACATTCTTTACAGAAACTAAAATATATTACATGTTGTGTTTTGCAATCCGCATAAAAATCAAAGTTAATAGAGAAGTTATTGCTGGGGTGTGTAACTGCACTATTAAGATATATATATATATATATATATATATATATATATATATATATATATATATATATATATATATATTTACATGCCATACAATGCCTACATGGGAATGTTCCAGCCCTATAGGAAGGTATATATTCCTTATTATTATTAAGTGGTTTATAACAGAGTTGTCTTTTCAGAGACCTATTGTTTTTAAAACAAAATTGTGATCTAGCTTCTATTATTCCATCTAATTTCTCTATAGATTTTAAAATATTCCAATTCTTTTCAAAAATATGACAAAATACACTGGTATCACTTGAGTATGTAATAGGGAATCTCACGTTCTGTATGGTCTCGGTGGTTACATTGCAACTTGTATCCATCAGGTCAAAACCCTTTCTCCAATCCTTCCTAGCCAAAATTGAGCTCAGTTCTTGCACAACCTATTCATACCTTACACCTCCTTGCTCACCCTGTTCATTCCTTACACCTCATTTGTCACCTTTCTTCAGTCACTTCTTTAATTTCACTCCCCTGACTTTTGGTCTAAATATACCATAACTCTGTTTTTTTCTCCCACTTCATATTGCAGTTCCTGTTTGTATTATACTAACTTACCTTTAATTTCTCTAAACAGGCTAATATTTATCTAAATATTAAGTCATTGTCATATATGTTGTATCTATTCGTAACCAATTTTTCCACATTAAGTCTTATTTGGTATAATTGTATAAACTGCAGATTTTTTATTGTCTTTTTTATTGTATTACTTTTGAAGATTGTAAAATTATTGTTCTTAAAATTTTTTTTTTATAACATTTTGGAGCTTTACCGGGAAAAGCCGAAAGAAGAAGAACATTTTGGAGCTTTTCTCCTCAGGCCTCTACTGAAAATGGGCACCTACCCAGTCAGAATTTCTCAGTAGTCAAATGTCAATAAATAAATAAATCATATAAACACTGTATTATGAAAAAATCTGAACCTAAAACACATTGCAAAAGCTTTTCCACTACTGCTCCACACTCCTTGTTCAGAATCAGTATAAGAGGCCAATGACTTTCAATGCATACACATCAGTCTTGGATATATGCTTTGTGCATCAAACATTTTAAATGGTTTGACTTTCTGGAAAACAGAAAAAACATACTTTTAAACCTCTGTATGTTTTATTTATATTTAAAATTCACTTCAGAAGCTAATGGTGACCAGGCAACCAGAAGTAGACAGATCAGTCAGACATACAAAATGTAGCCAAAACCTCAAAGAATACTAACAGTTGTATGAGCTGTGGAGATCTCAGTAAGGAGGAGAATAAATTCTAAGCAAGTGAAAATTTTCAGAGTAACTCACACTAAATAAAATACCATTTAAAGTAGCAAAGTCTTGACAAAAAAGCCATGGGTATATTAACTGTTTATTCAGGAAAATGATTTACATATCTCTTCTACTGTAATCATACATATAAACCTCTTAGTGCAAGAAATCTGGACAAAGCCAAAAAAAAAGGGGGGGGGGTGGACAAAGTTTAATTGTAGGACTTATAAACTTAGAAAGTTGCTAGAGTAACAGGCTTTGTTTTATTTATACATTTTCTGAAGGACATGAAGTCTGAAACTTGAATTATATCATTATTTACTTGCTTCAGTCCTCAATGATGTGCTACCAAACCACAACATTTATGAGGATCAGACCAAAAATATGAGAGAAAAATCTAGATATTCTATGAAGATTTGAATAGTCAAGAGATATGACTGTAATTCAGCTTTATTTGTCGTCTCAATATGTAATGTTACAGACATCTTCCTCTTTCCTTACTCTTTCTAAATGACAGACTGGCTTACTTTTTCATAGTTCTATGTAACTTTAAAAGGTAATCCCAAAGAAGTATTACCTTTGCTACAATACTTAATATGACATCTTATTACTTTATAGAAAGGGGAGATATGAACTACTTTTCTACACGTGAAATGTATGAACTATTTCTCTTTTTTCATTAAATAAATTATTGGTAACATTGCTATTCATGTCATGTGTCTAGGAAAATAGTTTATATATTCCCTTTTTATTACAGTTTTCTTGTATGAAGCCTGTTTTATATCGGTGCTATCCATTTTCAAGAATACCTTTTCTATTGCACTTAATTTATGATGCAAGTCTATCTTCTTAGATCTTTCTTGCAGAGAAGTCTTGGGAATACTCTGTTTATTGGCTTTCACATAGCTGAATGTCTCTGCCCCTCCAGATCATTCCCACTTTTCTTCCATCTTGCACAAACCTAGGTGGATAACTTTCTCCTGCAAGGTTTATCACTGAAGAAACACTCCAGTGAGCAGCTTTTTACTATGCCCATACATGTCTGCTGATACTTGCAGGATGCTGACATCTTTAGTGAAGCAAAACAGAGAGGTGGCCTGTGAAGTCTTTGCACTGCCATCCCTCTCTTTGCTTGCATGTGTGTGTATATATATATATATATATATATATATATAGATATATATATAGATATGTGTGGGGATATATATATATATATATATATATATATATATATATATATATATATATATGGGTCTACTGTATATATCTGAAAACTCACTTCTTCAAATATAAACAGTAGACCCTCGGTTACATGAAAGTGCACTTCCGCGAACTTCGGTTCAACAAACCAATAAAGAACACAGTAACATTGTTTTTCCAGCAGGGCAAGCCCCCCTGCACCCCCTACTTAAATATACCAACTCCGAGATCACACTACAGTGGGGAAACACAAATTCCCTTTCCCCACTGTAGTGTGCTTTGGAACCTGTGTTCCTTAATGGTTCATTGAACTGTTCTTCGCAGAAGTGCAGTTTCGCTTAAGTGCACTTTCTCGTAACCAAGAATCCACTGTTCATTTTTGAACAAGTGGATTTTAGGTCTTTTTCAGTAGACCTATATATATATATATATATATATATATATATATATATATATATATATATATATATGGATTCACTTTATAATCTCGAAATACTGAAATATCAAATTTTAGTATTTCGAGACTATAAAGCCAAACTTCCGAAATAGAGAAACCCCATAACCATGAATCCGGAAAAGTGAAATTCATGGTTTTGGTGGTGTGCTGCATGACGTGGGATGTACTGTGTGCCTGATTTACTTTTGGTGTCTGGATATGGTTGGACATTAAGGTAAGTGAATTTTTTTTATGGGTTAGGTGTGTGTTAGGGTAGGCAGGTAAGAGTATGAATGTGTAAGTGTTGAAAGTGGTGGAGTTTGTACATTTGTGATGTGTGTGTGTGTGTGTGAGGGGGACTGTAATGTGTGTAGTCATGGGTTTACTGTCTTTTTCTGTTTGGTGTGACCTCGGAGTTAGTATATATATATATAAGTAGCGGGGATGGGGGGGCAGGGGGCTTGCCCCCCTGTTCATAGTTTGGAACTAGGCTATCAGCCCTAGGGCCTATACAAGCCTAGCCATAACAATTCCCTGGCTATTTCTTCCCACAATATTTACTTCCCTGGACCCCTGTCTAGCAGGGCGAGTGACGTGATCCATAGGGTGAATTTCCTATCTCCCATCCAATTGTCAAGGTTCCTTTTGAAGAGGGCCAAAGAGGCGCTCTGCTTGATATGTAGGGGCAGTCTGTTCCAGAGTCTGGGGAGTCTCTGGGTCAGGAATCTATCCCTCCAGCATGTTTTGTTCATTGTGATAACAAGGTTTAGATCCCTGGAGCGCGTGGCTCTGAGGGATTGGGATTAGCTCTGGGTTTGACATGGCCTTGTATGTTAAGCAGAGATCACCTCTCAGTAGACAATATGAGACAGAGTATAGCAGGAGTTTTTTTAGTCAGCATAGGGCATCTGCTTTAGGCCTGTGATTCTTTTAATGAGGTTTTTCTGCTGCCTTTCCAGTTGTTGCAGATGTCTTGAGAGGTACATACCAAATGGGGACTTGTATTCTGTAATGGGTCTAATGAGGGATGAGTACAGTAAGACAATGACCTCCTTTTTTCTGGATGAAAAGCCCTTAGTGATGAGGTGTGCCACATTGAAGGATTTCCGGACTGTTGTGGCGATGTGGTTATCGAAGGTGAGACCACTGTCCACCTGTGCCCTTAAGTCTCTTATCACACTTTTGGTGTTTAGTGTACTGCCACCTATGTGGTAATTCACTGGTATATGTTTTTTCCCAAAGGGGATAACTATACATTTCTTGGCATTGAGTTTGAGCCCATGGCTCTGACACCAAGCATCTGTTTCTGTAAGGCCCCTTTGTAGAATATCCACATCATTTGGGGATTCAATAATGGCTTCCCAGTTTGCAGTCATCTGCAAACTTTGTTAGCCAGAGTCCCTTAGAGTTTGGCCTGTACTTCAGAGAAGTAGATGTCAAACAAGAACGGTCCCAGAACTGAACCCTGAGGTACTCCACTTGTCACTTGTCTGGAGCTGGATTTGGAGTCAGCTACTTACAGTGTGGGTTCTGGCAATCCATCGAGTGACATAGGGATTAATGCCCAGCTTAGTGAGTTTATCTACGATTCCAGAGTGGGGGGTGGTGTCAAAGGCCTTGGTGAGGTCCAGATAGGCTGTGTGGCCCACCTTACCCTCGTCCACAGTTCTGGAGACTGATTTGAAGAAGTCAATCAGGTTCAGGAGACAAGATCGGCCCTTCACGAACCCAAACTGTGTGGGGTCCAGTGTTTGAAGGTTGCCAATGTCTTTGTTTATAAGTTCCATGATAGCACATTCCATGGCCTTGCAGATCAGGCTCATCAGACTGATGGGGAGGTAGTTCCCAGAATCCAAGGTGGATCCCCCTTGTAGAGTGGGATAACTGTAGCTGTACACCACTCAGTGGGCACAAAGCCTGAGGTGAGGCTATAATTAAACATGACATTTAGGTAAGGTGCCAGTTCATTTTGTAGTTCATGAAGTACACAGCCCGTGATTTTGTCTGGTCCCATGGATGCTGTATTCTCAGCTTTGGAGATTGCGGTTTTTACCTGTGTGGCCGTTATTATTTTAATTTGGCATTGAGATGGGCCCTTTAGGGGGTGAAGTTAGCACTGAATCGATCTGCCAGGATATTGGCAATATCCTTGGTATCAGTATATTTAATGCCATTCTGTTGTAGCTTAGAGCAGATCTGAGCATTGCCATTTAGATTCTTGACATAGCTATAGAATGCCTTGTGGTTGTCTTTAGAGTCTTTGCCAGTTTTATTTTCATATATGTAGGGTAGGTTTATTTATTTGTATTGTTGTGTTTGTGTGCATTTTGTTTGTTTGTTGTAAAGTGGGGAGGACGGTGTATGTGAACTAAGAAACTAAAACCAACTAATCTCTCCATCTTGACCTTCTCCAGAATGAATAACAAAGCTGCTGATGTCATAGCTGGCCCCATCTTCGATACTCATCAATAAACATGGCATGAAGCCAAAATCCCTCAATATGCGCAAATATCTATATTACCACTCCATAATGTACAGCTCATCAGCAGATTGTCAAATTATGGGCCCATAGCTATATTGTCACCGGTAGCCAAAAATGTGGAAAAGTGTGTACACAGACAACTTTTTTTCACACTATCTTATCAGAACTACTTACCAGTTCTCAACAACATTGCTTTAGACACACATAGTACAAACACTGCCTTCTCTCTTTTTTACTGACATAATTAACCAACAGCGATAAAAGAAAAAATATAAGTCAGCTCTCTTTGGACTATCGAGGCGCTTTGATATGGTGAACCACCAACTACTAACTAATACTAATCTCCCATTTTAGACAAAACAAACTCCTAAGTGGTTTCAAACCTATCTCTAGACAACAGCTGGTACTCTGGCGGAAGTAAAAGCTCTCTAACTCTACCCTAATAAGCATACCTATTCCTCAAGGTTCCATCAAGGTTCTTCTCTTTTGGGACCTCTT